>NC_058085.1:83749944-83881485 GCF_014858855.1 Bufo gargarizans | reverse complement strand
GAGACTATGGAACTCTCTGCCTGAGGAGGTGGTGATGGCGAGTTCACAAAAAGAGTTCAAGAGGGGCCTGGATGTATTTCTGGAGCGTAATAATATTACAGATTATAGTTACTAGATTTCTGGAGAATTTGTTGATCCAGGAAGTTATTCTAAAATAAGGAAAATTGGCTTCTACCTCACAGGGTTTTTTGCCTTCCTCTGGATCAACTTGCAGGATAACAGGCTGAACTGGATGGACAAATGTCTTTTTACAGCCTTACAAGCTATGTTACTATTCTCAATAACATGCTGCCTGTAGATTGCACTGCATTTGCAATGGGAAAGGCTTGCTTTAAAAAATATTTACTGCATCATTTAAAGTAGTTATGCCATGATTCATGGATAAAATGAAAATCAGACATCATATAGTACATGACAATTGTTTTCTAACAAAGCTAGAACCAGCCCTGGACCTCATATTGATTCTGAAATCCCTCCATTCATTGCTCCAATTGTTCTGTTACATTCAGCGGCATCTCCTTTCTTTGGGGGCATGTCCTTTCAGCTGTAGCTCTTTCCCTGTAACTGACATAGCTTCTAACAGAAGACATAGCTGGTGGCAGCTGAGGATTTAAACTGGGCGAGTGCAGCCACTACAGTGAGGTGGATGGAGAAATAGGGAAAAGAACAAACAGCAGGTGGCGCTGTAGAGATACATTTTACTGAATAGCTTAGTATCTATACAAAATTATTATTATTACAAAAGTATTCCGATCCAGGTGCTGCTTTCAAAAATGTAGAATGGCTTAACCACTTTAACCAATTGCTAGGAGATTTATGAGCTTGGCGCAAGCCACATGGCAAACCTGATAAAATAATGGTTTCCTAAGGTCAGGCAAGAGTGTAACCCATAGCAAACTGCTCACTTCATAGACGATGAACCTCTAGGCACAGATACAGCAAATGTGAATAGTTTATGCAAATGTTGGCTAAGGTATCCGTACAGATTAGATCTCAGGATTAGGACTCATGCACACGAACACGTGCCTGCCGTTCCAAGCATTGGGCACCGCAATTTGCGGTCCCCAATGCACAGGCACCATCCGTGTGGTTGCCGCAGATGGATCCAGACCCATTTATTGAATGGGTTGGTGATCTGTTCACACCGTAAAAAAAAATAGAACGTTCTATTTTTTGCATTGCGGAGACACAGAGATAAACCCTGCGGAAGCACTCCGTAGTGCTTCCGTGGGGTTCCATGCCTCCGTTCCTCACCGCTCCTTCCGGATTGCAGACCCATTCAAGTACAGGCCGCAATACGGGCATGGCCGGGCAACGGTTGTGTGCATGAAGCCTTAGGATGGTGCGCAAAGTGCGGTCCCCGATGTACAGAATGGCCGCCACTCGTTTGTGTGTATGAGGCCTTAGATAGCATTCATGGCCTTGTGATCAGTGGTGTCCCCACAATCAGATCCCCACCGATTTAACAGTTATCCCCAATTTTCTAAATAGGAGATGACTTGTAAACAGGTACTCCTTTAAACATTTCTAGTATATCCACAGCTGCTTGCTGGACACTTTCCATATTTCCTATAGGCTTAAATTGAAGATTGACTACCTCTCTGTTGACTTCTATGGCTGAATTATCAAATGGAAGTGACAGTGCCATCTCGGAGATTCGCATCTATCAGGCATTTATAGCATATAGTGTGACATGTATTATTGCTTTTATTAAGTGATGAAACTCAAGTGACAAAATAACTACGGTTCTGCACTTAGAATAGCCGCACTTGTACGGTGACCTACCTTTCAGATTTGCAGATGATCCCTTGTATCCTTAATTTGCTCTTCAGCAACAAGTGATCTCAGAGGGCCACTTGACACATGACTATCTTTTCAGCTCTAGTAAGATCTGTGAGTCTCTGGCTACACTAAAGAGACATTGCTGTGTAATATCGCCCTCTACTGGTAAGTGGCTGTAAAAACCAGTGAGCGATGAAGGCAGAATAGTAGATGTAATGATTACCGACAATAGTTTTAGAAGTGAGAATTAATAAGCATTTATAAGGCTGTGTTCTCTTGTTCTCCAATTTGCTTCAAGTTTTAAATATGTTATTTAAAGCCAAAAACCAGTGGAAGTGGGAGGAAAGCGTTTAAATTTTTTAATAGAACCCCAATTTTGGTGAATGAGAATACATGCTAATGTAGTAACAACAGTGTAGTGTGTGAATCAGGCTGAGAGCAAGTAGTGATGAGCGGCAGGGGCAATATTCGAATTCGCAATATTTCACTAATATTTTGTAGAATATTCGTCATATATTCGCAAATTCACTGTCTTCTTGATTGCGAAAATCGGTAATGTAATATTCACGTAAAGCGCGCACAATACAGGCGTGGGTCACTTTTGCTACATTTTCCAAGCTGCTAGAAGTTTCCTGAGACTGGAGAAAATGGTTGGTACGGCAGAACATTGCAATAGCTTTATATGCAGATAGCGTGCTCCAATATATTCGTGATTGGAAAAATCTGCAATTAATGATGCGCATATTTTGGCACAATATGTGAAAATTCACATTTTAGCAGGTGTGACTACATATTACTGATTGGTGCACTAAGTATTGTTGTGACATCACAGCACTATGTCTGTAGTATGTATGTATGGACAGCAGAACCTATCACACTGCCTAATACCCTGCACTGGAACCTACCAGCTCCACTATATCAGGATATAACCTACACTGACTGTCTCCCACTATCTGTATTATATATATATATAAGATAACTATCTAATGTAATGACACAGTAAAGCACAGACACAGCAATGACACTGCTGTCTCTCTCAGGACTCCATAAAACTACAGAAAATGGCTGCTTGGGAGGTTCTTATATAGTAAGGGGTAGGCAGCTTTCCTATTGGTTGCTAGGGATGTTGCTAAGTTCAGACAGACATTGCAGCCTTCTCATTGGCCCACAAGCAAGAAGCAGGGAGGGATTATGGGTTCAGATGAAAAAAAAAAATATAGAATATTAGAAAATATGAATATATATATCACTATATTCTAAATATTGGCAAATTCTCAAAGTGCCGATATTAGCGATTAATATTCGCTATTCGAATATTCGCACCCAACACTAATAGGAAGCCCTCTCTGAAAGGAGAAAGGGCCCCGTCAGAGACCAGTGGACACCCATAAATGAAGGGAGGCCTGTCTTTTCCCCTGAGGTCTGACCTTACTACCTACTCAAATGTGAGTGGCTAAACGACAAGGAGCTAGAAGTGGCAGAAGATTGGGCGACCTCACAGCCACTCACACACCAGAGGAACCTCTCTGTTTGCGTTCCTGAGGAATCCCAAAGACCCTGGGTCCGCAAATCACAGATGCCGGCCGTGCGCCTTCTGCATTTTGTGGGATGAAACGTCTGGCTCGTAATAGAACAGTTCTATCCTCGCCCGTAATGCAGGTGCCACGGAACGGACATACGGATGCAGACAGCACACGGTGTGCTGTCCACTTTTTTTGTGGCCTCATTGAAGGGAAATAATCCACATCCAACCCGCAAAAAATACGAATCAGATGCGGACCAAAAATAGATTTGTGTGCATGAGACCCAAATCAGTTTGCCTTCCCTATTGGCGGGCTTGTTGTTGCCGTGACCTGGAGAAACCCTTATCAAGGCACAAAAAAGCCCCAGAGAACCATGGCTAGGAAAAGCTACCCTAGATTGTGGTCCAGGTAGGATACCCGCAATGACCCTGCACTGACAGTTTTCTGCCAAGGACTTGAAATTCTGGTTATATATAGGGCAGCCATCGAGCAGCTAAACCACTGGCCCAGCCAGTATGTACATCCAAAGGCCGGTACAAGTTTTTTTACCGACAATGTTAATTGCTGGTATTTTTGTGTGGCACCTACTTCAACTCCATCTGCATCCTCAGAATGCAGATATAGTTGAGAACAATTTGCTCCCTGCTTCACTGTTCCTCCTGCGAATAAGGAGTTTGCACAGGTAGGTGCAATGCAGTGACATCGTTGCACTGCACCTACCAGCTATATTTAGAGAATATGTGGGAACCTGGCCTCGGTGAGTATGCACTGTGTGTGGGACACAGCAGGGGGCACTATTCTGTATAATAGCACACAAGGGGGCATATTGTATGATGGGCACAGCAGGAGTCATTGTACTCTGAGTGGTACATATGTGGGCATTATACCGTGTTGGGGGTATATAAAGGGCATTATACTATATAAGGGCACATACGTTGGCATTATACTGTGTTGGAGGCACACAGGGGGCATTATACTGTGTTGGAGGCACACAGGGGGCATTATACTGTGTTGGAGGCACACAGGGGGCATTATACTGTGTTGGTTCATATAAAGGGCATTATACTGTTATGGAAGCACACAGGGGGCATTATACTGTGTTGAGGTATATAAAGGGTATTATATTGTAGGGGGCACATATGTCGGCATTATGCTGTGTTAGAGGCACACAGGGGGCATTATACTGTTATGGAAGCACACAGGGGGCATTATACTATGTTGAGGTATATAAAAGGGTATTATACTGTAGGGGGGCACATATGTGGGCATTATACTGTGTTGGAGGCACATGGGGCATTATACTGTGGAGGCACACAGGGGGCATTATACTGTGTTGGGGCATATAAAGGGTATTATACTGTAGGGGGGCACATATGTGGGCATTATACTGTGTTGGAGGCACATGGGGCATTATACTGTGGAGGCACACAGGGGGCATTATACTGTGTTGGGGCATATAAAGGGTATTATACTGTAGGGGGGCACATATGTGGGCATTATACTGTGTTGGAGGCACATGGGGCATTATACTGTGGAGGCACACAGGGGGCATTATACTGTGTTGAGGCATATAAAGGGTATTATACTGTAGGGGGGCAAATATGTGGGCATTATACTGTGTTGGAGGCACACGGGGCATTATACCATGTGTAAAATGCATAAAATATTGTATCAAATATAATTCAAAATATTACAAGATATTTTTTTTTAAATATAACACAAAGTATGAAGAAACCATTGGTGTCAAATAACACCTGTGTTAAGCCACACCACAAAACCATACCCCCTATTATCACCAGTGCAGTCCTCGCGGGCAATTTAAAGGGAACTACTATTTATGCAATTGCCATCAATCTATTGTTAATGCAGTGATAAAAGCAACTTCCCATCTATTAGTAGACAAGAAGTTTTCCAGCAGGCAATTACTGGCTGACAGCAGAATCCGGCCTGCGCACCCAGGAACCTGATGGACTAATTTGCATGTGTCTGGTAATGTTTATGCCTGTTTTGTTGGGAGGCAGCGCTGTGCCCAGGTTATTATTGTAATATTTACTTAATTACACTAGATCATTTATAATGAGCTTTTTCTTTATCTGCTTGGCTTGTTTTTTTCCTAGGTTGATAGACATTTAGCAGCTAAATAAGTGGAAGATGCTAATTATGCGCAATGCAATTTACACAAACCTAATACTTACACTGACTGAAGAAAACAAATTTCCACCGTGACTGTGTAGCTGAGAGCGCCTGCATGGGGGGTATGTGCAGCTTTTATATGTGAACGCAGGATATAGGAGGTAGGTGGGTTTTGGCATGTTGATGGATTGAGTTCATCCACCACAAGAGGACGGCCTTAATTTGTAAAACAGACTAGATGTGGACACCAACCCCTCTTTCTCCTCTCTCTAACCCAGCAGTCAGCACCCCAGGTGCGTTGAGACTACAACTCCCAGCATGCTCCGTTCACTTCTATGGGAGTTCTGAAAATAGCCAAGAAAGTGTGCATGCTGGGAGTCACAGTTTTACCACAGCTGGAGTGCTGAAGGTTGCTGATCCTGTGGCGTACCAGAACCGCAGGGGCTACACGTGAGGGGCATGGTTGGCCGATGAGGGGCCAATAATAATACAGTTCATCGGTTTACTCACTGTTATCAGAAAGCCTCCCTGGGTCAGCAGCACAGTTTTGAGGAAGACAGCACGAAATCCTCCGGGCACGCTCTGTGGTAGGGAAGCACCAGCCTAGATGGAGGTCAAGGTGCCCTTGATGGCAGTGGTGTTTAGGGTGCTTGTGGCGGCTGGGTCCCTTGGTGGTATTTGTCGTGACGCCAGTACCGTTAATGGTGGTACAACCAGTGGTAAGAATGAAGTAGACAGTGGTAGGATACAACTCACAACTTTTACTGAAGTTGGTTCCAGTTGCGGCATATACATCCAGACAGAATACAGTCTTTTGTTCTTTAGAGGAATTCTGTTGATCCACTGTTAATAGGTTTGGCTGGGTTTTAACTTTGCTTCAAGGTCCCTTTTGAACCAATGTAATTTGATGAGGTTGCCTGTAATACTTATTGGTATGCTTAGTCCTATTATTTCTGTATCTTCCAAGCCCTTGAACAGGTAGCTAATCTGTATTCTTCAATGTATGGTGAGGCTGCCTGAAGCTAGATTGTCCTCCACCATGTGAAAAGGTGCCCATTGACGAATGACATTTAAAGGGGCTTTATGGTAATTAAAGGAACGCTAAACAAAAAAAAATTAACAACCAACACAACCTAACATAATCTATAATCTCCTTGTCTTGTTCCGGTTTCATCTGGTGCTCGTGCACATGAGCCAGGAAGTTTAGGTGGAGGGGCTGGATTAAGGCTATATCATTTCTGCCTACGCAGTGAGCGTGGCCATTTTGTTGGAAGGAATCTCCTAGTTATTAATAGTATAAAGTCCCATAGAAATGAATGGGAAGTGCACCACATAACTGCTCCATTCACTTTTATGGGGGTGGGGGAAATAGCTGAGCACGCACGGTCCATTCTCCTTCACTTTGCGGGCTCCATTCTAGAGATAATTACGGGTACCTCGGGTGGGACCAGCAGCTATCAGCGCCAATGCTTGGGATGACGCAAACCCTTTAAAATTAGGTAACTGGTTATGCTGTGATAATTCCGCCCTTCACCGCATAATTGTGCCGATTTTGCCTTTCAGTGGCTTTGGAAAGCTGGTTAGCAGGTGAAGATATTCTGGAGACCAAACTGCTTACATAGTAAATACCAGTAAAAACTCACAGTATGTATGTATAGAATGTATGTACCAAGTGTGGCCTCCATAACATCTCTGCAGAGGTTGTTACTCCGCTTTCCCAAATGCTGAATTCCAAATTTAAAAATCACAGAATAAAGTGGTCAAAAGGCAAACAGTTTTTTGCGGGCATCCTCCATTGTATGCATTTTTTGCTGGGGATTGCTGTTGGCAATGGATCATTTGTGCAGGATTTGCTCCCCCGGTTAGTAATGTGCTACAGCATATAGGTTTTGAGCATTTTCAGCTTTTTGAGACCTGTGTAGGATGTTTTTGTGGTATATGTGGTCCGCTGCCGGCATCCTCTATTGTATGCATTTTTGCTGGGGATTGCTGTTAGCAACGGATCACATGGGCAGGATTTGCTCCCCTGGGTAAAAATGCGCCACAGCATTAGGGGTCCTGAGCATCTTTTGCCTTTTAGACGACTTTATTCTGCGATTTTGTTTGTATATGTATGCCTGGAGGTGAGGCAACCTCAGGTTTGAATGTACCTTAATTTTGATTTATGGGTAACATTCAGGTGCACCTGGGCAGCCTGCATCACATGACCCAGATATAGGTGGGACTCGCAGCCTCCTCCCATTGTGTGTGTGATTTCACGCTGGAGGTAACTAGGAGCTGCTGGCTGTGTGTCGGACTTTATGCACCTATCCTAAATTGTCCATATGGCATAGGTAGGTTAGCGTTAGATCCCGTGACACATTGAGATACCTTGATGGGGTGCGTGGGCTCCGGTATGTTCTTGATATAAGAATATATTGGCGAAAGTCTCATTTTAATATCAGTGTGAGGGTTTAACCATATATTGTCAATTGCATCTACCATTGTAGTGCACCATTTTCAGTGATTTTCTGAATTCCAAATTAGCCTAGTTCTATAATGATAAGACCAACCTGCGGCTCAGGGTCCTGGAAAAGCTGGGTGGCATGCTTGCACAGCTGCACTGCACAAAACTGACATTTCTGTACACCGCTGACTGCTCAGCAGTGTACAGAGTATGGGCTAAACACAATTTATGAATGGGGCCGCAGCAGTGCAGGGAGTATGGGCAGGAGCGTACATTGCTGCTCCTTCCCTTGCCTCCTAACTCAGTGCACAGCACACGGTTACCCTGTACCTATGTACTATGCCAGGATTAGCTCCTGCTTCTCCCTGCTCTGCTAAGCTAAGAGTCCTGCATGTCAGCTCTGCGGCCCCATTCATAAAAATGTCATGTCCGTACTCCGTACACCGCTGTGAGCGGTGTACAGAAATATCAGTTTTAAGTGCACAGGAAATGGTGTGCTTTGGGGAGGAAAAAGTCTAATAAAAATACTAAATTTATTAATAAAGTAGATTAGAAAAACGTATTAGGGCATTAGGGTTTTCTTATTAAAATTTTAGTCAAAGGTTTAGTTACTCAAAGTTTTGCAGTCTCCACATCTTTCACGGGGCACCTCAGGGAACCGCAGCTATCTATCTCTAAAACAGAGCCCGCAAAGGGAAGTAGAGTGAACCGCACATGTACGGCCGCCCTCCAGTCATTTTTATGGGACTGCCAAAAATAGCAGAACTGCACAATCTCCTATTGTCGGCAGTCCAATAGAAAAGACTGGAGGGAGGCCGTACATGTGCGGTTTTCACTGTACTTCCCTTTGCGGGCTCTGTTTTAGACATAGCTGCGGTTCCCTGAGGTGGGACCTGCACCTATCAGAAATTGGTGGCATATCTGTGAGGTCATGCTGGTACAAACAGAGATAGGAGTCAGTTCCCAGCCGAAAATGTAGGCAATAATGGCAGACCACGCGACTGCTACAGGGCCCGGGGGGAGTTGCGTCATTGATCTCCTCTCTTTCTTCCATTTCCAGGCGAAAACACTGCTGCCACCACTAGGGGGAGCTCAGTGCAAAGACATTATTATAGCTTCCATTGCACTGTATAAACTCCTATGCAATGGGCTCCCACTAGTGGAAGTTACAGCCAGACAGCTTTGTTATATATGTGAAGCTGGAGAATTTATCAATATATTTAGGCCAGTTGTCTTCATACATTAAGAAATTAGCTGTTCAGGTAAGGCTACATGCACACGACCGTTCAGTTTTTTGTGGTCCGCAATTTGCAGAACGGAATGGGCGGCCCATTGTAGAAATGCCTATTCTTGTCCGCAAAACAGACAAGAATAGGACATGTTATTTTTTTTATATTTTTTCCGGGGCTATGGAACGGAGGAACGGATGCGGACGGCACACGGAGTGGGGGCTGGGGGCTGAAATTTTCCATATTTTTCTCTTTGTAGTACGTATTGGAGGCGTGGCGATCTCCAAGCAGTCAAGCACACCTGGCCAGTTAATCTGCCCCCTGGAGGCTGGTTTTAAAGTCAGTATAAAACTGAGTCTGCTTATACAGCACCTACCAGTAACCATTAGGTTCCAGGAGAAGTATAAAGTGGGCTCAGCATGCATGTGAGTACTTGCATCCCTGAATCCGATGAAAGCTGTAATGGCACCGGGCGGGGTTAAAAGCAGAGTGTGCTTGGCATGCATGCTGTACCTGCGCTCCCTGGACTTTATGTGGCTGTCATGGCCCATAAGAGGTAGGAACTAGTGTTAGGGACCACTCATGAAGGCAACCTTGACGCGGTGAGTGGCTTATTACGCTTTGGCCAAAATGTACACCAATGCCTTATTCAGCATCCAGCATAAAGGCAGGGCAGAGTGCTGGTTGCAGTGTGCGATTGCATTTTGTGTTTTTACATTTATATCTCTATTTCGCCATAGCAATCTGCACCTGCAAGGGGTTGTGCGGGCTGAAATTTTCCATATTTTTCTCTTTGTAGTACGTATTGGAGGCGTGGCGATCTCCAAGCAGTCAAGCATACCTGGCCAGTTAATCTGCCCCCTGGAGGCTGGTTTTAAAGTCAGTATAAAACTGAGTCTGCTTATACAGCACCTACCAGTAACCATTAGGTTCCAGGAGAAGTATAAAGTGGGCTCAGCATGCATGTGAGTACTTGCATCCCTGGATCCGATGAAAGCTGTAATGGCACCGGACGGGGTTAAAAGCAGAGTGTGCTTGGCATGCATGCTGTACCTGCGCTCCCTGGACTTTATGTGGCTGTCATGGCCCATAAGAGGTAGGAACTAGTGTTAGGGACCACTCATGAAGGCAACCTTGACGCGGTGAGTGGCTTATTACGCTTTGGCCAAAATGTACACCAATGCCTTATTCAGCATCCAGCATAAAGGCAGGGCAGAGTGCTGGTTGCAGTGTGCGATTGCATTTTGTGTTTTTACATTTATATCTCTATTTCGCCATAGCAATCTGCACCTGCTAGGGGTTGTGCGGGCTGAAATTTTCCATATTTTTCTCTTTGTAGTACGTATTGGAGGCGTGGCGATCTCCAAGCAGTCAAGCACACCTGGCCAGTTAATCTGCCCCCTGGAGGCTGGTTTTAAAGTCAGTATAAAACTGAGTCTGCTTATACAGCACCTACCAGTAACCATTAGGTTCCAGGAGAAGTATAAAGTGGGCTCAGCATGCATGTGAGTACTTGCATCCCTGGATCCGATGAAAGCTGTAATGGCACCGGACGGGGTTAAAAGCAGAGTGTGCTTGGCATGCATGCTGTACCTGCGCTCCCTGGACTTTATGTGGCTGTCATGGCCCATAAGAGGTAGGAACTAGTGTTAGGGACCACTCATGAAGGCAACCTTGACGCGGTGAGTGGCTTATTACGCTTTGGCCAAAATGTACACCAATGCCTTATTCAGCATCCAGCATAAAGGCAGGGCAGAGTGCTGGTTGCAGTGTGCGATTGCATTTTGTGTTTTTACATTTATATCTCTATTTCGCCATAGCAATCTGCACCTGCTAGGGGTTGTGCGGGCTGAAATTTTCCATATTTTTCTCTTTGTAGTACGTATTGGAGGCGTGGCGATCTCCAAGCAGTCAAGCACACCTGGCCAGTTAATCTGCCCCCTGGAGGCTGGTTTTAAAGTCAGTATAAAACTGAGTCTGCTTATACAGCACCTACCAGTAACCATTAGGTTCCAGGAGAAGTATAAAGTGGGCTCAGCATGCATGTGAGTACTTGCATCCCTGGATCCGATGAAAGCTGTAATGGCACCGGACGGGGTTAAAAGCAGAGTGTGCTTGGCATGCATGCTGTACCTGCGCTCCCTGGACTTTATGTGGCTGTCATGGCCCATAAGAGGTAGGAACTAGTGTTAGGGACCACTCATGAAGGCAACCTTGACGCGGTGAGTGGCTTATTACGCTTTGGCCAAAATGTACACCAATGCCTTATTCAGCATCCAGCATAAAGGCAGGGCAGAGTGCTGGTTGCAGTGTGCGATTGCATTTTGTGTTTTTACATTTATATCTCTATTTCGCCATAGCAATCTGCACCTGCTAGGGGTTGTGCGGGCTGAAATTTTCCATGTTTTACTACTTGCACAATGAAAACACTTTTCACAAAATAATTTTTGGTTGTTTTTAACGGTGTTTACTGTGACCAAAAAATTATGTATTCTGGATTGCAAGGATCGTTATGGAAGTGGGGCATCTTTTTAAATAAATTCTACAGTAATAAATATTGTATATGGGAGAAAAGTTCATATTAAATTTTTTTAGTTTTTTTCAGTGAAACCATTTAGGTGCTACTGCCATTGACAGCAGCATTTGAGGGGTCGAACAGGCAATTAGACGCTGAGGATCGAGTAGATAAGCAAAGGGTTCATCTTTTCACTCCTTTTCTTAAATAAATGGCCCCAGCATATGAGTGTCACGGATGGTGTAACAGAAAACAAGAAGTTACAAATAAGGATCCGACTGGCTTGATCCGAAACTAAGGAACAAAAGGGTGACCCCTATTTAAGCCCTGAAACTCTCCCTGTCTTCTCAGCCCATGCAAAGATCTCTATGATAGAAAATTGCATGCCCTCGTGCCTCGACTGTATGACACCTGAACACCCTATAATAGTGAGGGGACACGACCACCGACTCCCTACACTTAATACGGAGGGAGTCAGGGTCACCTAGGATCAAGGCAACAGGAAAACACAAATAACTGAACAGACTTATCTGTAGAAGCATCAGTTGCAGTTTGCAGCATGAGCACACTCCAGGAAGTTGTATAAACCGCAAGGTGAGGCAGTATGGGGAGGCGATATATAGGGAGCCAATCACTGCTAATAGATGACAGCTGGGAGAGGGAGGAGAGATGTCAAAACGAAAGCAAAACAAAAGATGATCATGCAGGAGGTACTGAAGAGCGTCTATCAGAACTTCTCAAAGATCTGGTGGTGACAATGAGACAGAGAGTAAGTAAGTATGCTCTCTGATTGATATGGGGGGAAGATAACATGAAGAGCTTCTGTTATCCCTTTCTGTGAGCTGATCTAGACCCACACATGGACAGGAGGAAGGTCTGTTATTCTCCTCCTCTCCCTCCATGCTGCCTGCCCTACCTTCTACAGCCACACAGGATTGTCCCGTTCTCAGGCTCTTGCACCTCTATCCAGAAATACGCCAAAGTTATAAAGAGGCTGGTCTAAAGCACTGGTCTTAATAAATGACCCCCTAAGTATTGGGAAAGATCTGCTAGCAGATATTTTTTATGTACAACCAGCTTTAGGGCGCATTCAGACGACCGTGGCGTGTTTTACGGGCTGCAAATTTCGGATGCCGCCCATGTGACTTCCACAATTTGCGGAACGGAATGCGCAGCCCATCATAGAAATGCCTGTTCTTGTCCCCGATCAGTTCAGGATGCATCAGGATGTCTTCAGTTCAGTCAGTTTTATCTCCGGCCAAAAAAAAACGGAAGACTTGCCTGAATGCATAGGAATGTATTAGTGTGGGATCCGGCATTCAAAATACCGGAATTCCGGATCCGCATGTGCAGACTGGTAACAATGTGAAAAATCTAAACTGATCCGTTCTTGCAATGCATTTGTCAGATGGAACAGGATCCTGATCAGTCTTAAAATACAATCAGTTTGCATATGTTTTTGCCGGATTTTTGTGCCGCAAGTGTGAAAGTAGCCCAAATCCAGCAATACACCATTGCCCACCTAGTAGCAGCTGCTGAGATTTTTCACAATCGTTGCCTCTGTCGATAATAAAAGCACATGCATTTCATTGAAGATTTCAGGATGGAAGACAGACACACACCCATTATGTAGTCTCACACCCTGCTTGTTGTGAACATGTACGAAATGTTACAAGCAGCACATATTTAACAGTGAATGATTGTGCCTATAGAACAGTATGTATTCTGATTGCCAGTGCAGATTTTCATGGTGAATTGTCATGTTGGTGCTCATATCCAGTTATGGATTTAAAGGGGCTGTATATATGATTTGATGAAGGTCTTTAAAGGGGTTATCCAAGACAAAAAATTAGTATGCTCGTCCCTGTCCCGACGTGCCATTGGCTGCCCCACCTTCCCCTGACGCTGAATATTTTCATCCTACACAGTGTAAGGGATCGCTGTACTTGGGGGGGGGGGGGGGGGGGGGGGGGGGGGGGGTGTCATTCTCACAAGAATCTTAGTCCACCGCAGCTTTCGGGGCCAAACATTGCATTTATTGGGACATTTTTCATACACGGAACAGTCCGGCTGGGCTCTCACTACACCTGTCAACGTGGCCCTGACTCAGCTACAGAACCCTGTTCACACACGGAACCCATATGTGGCTTTTTCTCAGCCCATAGTTCCCCAACCTCTCCGGCTGTAATCAGTCCCGTACCTGTATGGGGAAAGTGTGGCCCAACAGTCCTCCCGACCCTTGAATCCTGGCATCACGGCGTTCCCCAAACTTCGGGCTGTAACAGTGCCCCGGGGTCTCTCAGTCTGGCGAGCTGAGACCACACACAGAGCCTCTGGTCTGGGTCTCTGTATCTCACAGGGTATCTCTCCCCAGACTGGCCTACTCTGAGGCGCTTTATGCCAGCATAATTACAGCAGGCCTCACCTGCGATCACCTCAGGTAGAAAGGAAAACCCGTACTGGAAGGGTGTGGACTGGCAACTCCCTCTACCAAACCTAGCCACCAGGCCAAGTAAAACCCAGCCCAGAAAATGTATACAAAAAGGTCTCAGCAAACTATGCTTTGCTGAGACTACTGCCACTCTGGATTTTATTTGTCTCACCCATCTGGGGTACCTGAAGTGGGACAACACACCTGTGGTCAGCGTCAGAGGCTTCCCTTTATTTTGCCAGACCCATGCCATCAGTGCTTGGTTTGTTACCCACACTGACATCTTGCCCAAGAGACATTGTCTACAAGGTTCCCGTGTCCATGTGACAGGCAGACCCTCTCTTTTTATTCTTTCTCTCTCTCTTTGACTTCAGGCTCATGCACACGACAGTATTTTGCGTTCAGTATACTGGCCGTTTTTTTAGTTCAGTATGCAGTACATATACTGAAACATTCATTTCAATGGTTCAGCAAAAAAACCGGAAGTGTCTCCGTGTGCATCCCGTTTTAGTATTTCCGTACCGTAAAAAGATAGAACATGTCCTATTCTTGTCCGCAAATCAAGGTGCTTGGCTCCATTCAAGTCAATGGGTCTGCAAAAAAAAGGAACACATGCGGAAATGCATCCGTATGTCTTCCGTATCCGCTCCGTTTTTGCTGAACCATCTATTGAAAATGTTATGCCCAGCCCAATTTTTTCTATGTAATTACTGTATACTGTATGTGGCATACGGAAGAACGGAACGGAACAACGAAAAGGAAACACAACGGAAACCAAAAAAATGGAACAATGGATCCGTAAAAAACCGACCGCAAAACACTGAAAAAGCCATATGGTCATGTGCATGAGCCCTTACACAGCTGCTTCAGCCGAGCACACTTCATACGACTCGCCTCTTTTTGTCTCTTTATTTTTACAACAGATCATACATTTCTTTTTCCTTTACTCTTAGAATTTCGATCTTGGCTTCTGGAACTCCCTTCAGAGTATATTTTTTATGCAAACGACAGACTGTTTGACTTCACTGGCTCTTGCAGATGCTTAGGCCTTTTCTTCTTGTCTTTGCAAAGCTCCGTTAGCAGAGCTGGCTTGTCCCCGCTCGCTTCTTTTTCAGCAGTGGTTTTCTCAGATGATGCCTCCGTTCCAGGGTCTTCTGCCTCTTCACTGGCTCTCCCCACTTTGGCTTTACCCTTGATCTCTGGAACATCCAAGGAGTTCTCCCACTTCAAGACCTCGGCCTTAGCTTCCTTGGCCACTGTCAAGGGCTCTAGCCAAGGAGAGGGCCTTGGACTCTTTCTCCCGAGCATCAGCCTCCGCTCGGTAACGTTCTTCGGCATACTGAGCCGATATGTATTTCTCTTCAGCCAGGAGCTGGCCAAACTTCTGTTCCTTCTTAGTTTTTTGCACCAGCTTGTTGGAAGCGCCCCACTCTTGGGCCTCCTGTTCCAGTGGCTCTTTACTCTGTTCTGCTGCCGCATCAGATGAAGGAGTACCACCATTCTCCTTTAGAAACTTTGTGAGATTTCCACCCAGGGACTGTTCAAGCCCATTGTCGATGTCTACTACAGACTCCCGTGTCTTTCAGACATCTTCATGATTGCAGCTGTACTGACAGGTCAGGTCATCTACCGCTACCTGAATATGGGTCTCAGACACTAGGTTGGCGTCTCCCCACTCAACTCTAGTCACGTCAGGTACAATTATCGTCTGGTTGCTATCCTTAACGAAGTCAATTTGACAAGACCTCGACATGGCAGCCTCTCTCTTTGAATTGCTATCGGCCACGGCACATGCGTCACTTATATTACTTGTGTCATCATTATCAGTTCTGACCTCTAGGGGCACCGATGCGATAATCCCCACATTGGACACTTCCCCAGCAACCATAAAACCCTGTGGGTACTGCATATCCACCTCTGGTAAGTGTGGTACACCCTCTGGGCTCACAACATTAACCAGCATTTTTGTATCACATATATTTTTACCAGGAGGGGGCACTTCTCTCCTGATCACATCCTGAAAGGGAAAAGGCATGTCATCATCATATACTTCACATGACCTCACATTTTCATTTTTCACTACAACTACATCACTGTTTTCAATGGTCCTTTTCCTTACACGTTCACTTAAAAGGGACAGGTACAAGTTCTGCAGGAGTTTTTGCACTCTCTGCAGAAGTGTCTCCATTACTCCACAACTCCCAGCATAAGGGAAAATTACACCCCAACGTATCTGTAACATCAAGTTCATCAGTCCCTGTTCTCATTGGAGTCTCACGCTCAGTGAAAATCAGCGGATAGTCCTTATCCGCACGACTGTCCAGCACCTTTTATTATTTTACCAGTCTCATGTTTCAATATTGTGCTACCCCTTACCCGGGTTAGCATGGGATCCCAGATCCTTGTCATCCCAAAATTAGCTTTAGTCATGGGCAACTGAGAACACAGAAACCTGCTCCTCTGTAGTTTTCTGCGAGGGAGCAATCACAACAGGCTTATCAGGCTTATCTGTGTGATTACCTACCAGCCCAGCAGGTATCAACTGCCGCCGGCTCACTGACACTGGGTCTGTCACATAGTTAATAACAGGAACAGTCTTACCCTTCGTTGTCACGGGTTCAGCAGTCTCGGGAGACGAGGACATCCCACAGACATCTCTACCGAGATCATCCTCTAAAATCCAGCTTCTGGAGACCTGCCCTTGATTCCTGGTACCATGATCACCTGCAGACTCCTTACTCCAACAGTTGCTACCGGAAACAACTTGGCCTGCAGTTGAGACTCTTCCTGGACGGTCATTCCAGCCGCACCCTTTAGAATGTTGTGCACAGTCGCAGAGAAGATATGTACTCATGAGAACTGCACCGCTCTCCACTTCTTTGTCTTCCCAAAAGGTTGCCCTTGGCAACGGCATCTCTTAGCTTTTTATCAAGAGCTCCGCTCCACAACTACCCAGACAATGGAAAGTCCTTGCCCAGTACAAATCACACGTCCAGTGTCTCACATTTTAACAGCTCCCATTGCAGAGACCCATACTCTGTCACAAAGGTCAGAGACACCGTGGCATCTGTCTCTGGCCCTCTCTCCAGAAAGTCCAGCACTAGGCATCTAGAGTGACCCCCAGCAGGATTCCCCCAATCACTAGCTCGCAGTCCTTCTCCCACGGATGATACCAAGCCGCAGCCATTTTCACAGGTCAGTTTTTATTTTATTTTATTTGTCCAACTGGCCCTTTAAATCACCACAAGCAAAATAGTAAAAAGAGTCCAGAATAGCACAAATCACAGCTCCACTGGAAGAAAGAGGCTTCCAGCTGTTTAAGCCTCACACGGCAACAAAGCAGCACTCAGTAGCACCTGCTCTTTGTCTTGTTGCCCCTAGCAACCAACTGTTGCCCTTCTTCCACGGACAACTTGCCCGCATCCTCCACCATTTGTAAGGGATCGCTGCTACACCTGTTAAGGGTACTTTCACACTAGCGTTTTTCTTTTCCGGCGCTGAGTTCCGTCCTAGGGGCTCAAATCCGGAAAAGAACTGATCAGTTTTATCCTAATGCATTCTGAATGGAGAGTAATCCGTTCAGGATGCATCAGGATGTCTTCATTTCAGTCTTTTTGACTGATCAGGCTTTTCAGAAAACCGTAGCATGCAGTATTTTTACCTCCGGCCAAAAATCCTGAACACTTTGACTGAACGCCGGATCAGACCTTTTTCCCATTGACTTGCATTAACGCCGGATCCGGCGCCATGTGTTCAGTCAAACCGGATCCGGCTTTTGCATGTTAAACCCGAAAAATGTGAAAAAAAAGTTAAAGTCCATAAATGGCGGATCCGTTTTTTCCAATGCATTGTTACATTGTGATCAAAATCCTGATCAGGATTCAAATGTAATCAGTTTTCACACGTTTTTCCGGATCTGGCAAGCAGTTCCGGTGTCGGAATTGAACGCCGGATTTAAACAACGCTAGTGTGAAAGTAGCCTAACGTGGCCCTGACTCAGCTACAGAACCCTGTTCACACACGGAACCCATATGCGTCTTTTTTTCAGCCCGCAGTTCCCCAGCCTCTTCGGCTGTAATCAATCCCGTACCTGTATGGGGAAAGTGTGGCCCAACAGTCCTCCCGACTCCGGCCTTGTGACCCTTGAATCCTGGCATCATGGCGTTCCCCAAACTTCGGGCTGTCACAATGCCCCAGGGTCTCTCAGCCTGGCGAGCTGAGACCACACACAGAACCTCTGCTCTGGGTCTCTGTATCTCTCCCTAGACTGGCCTACTCTGAGGCGCTTAATGCCAGCCTGGCAAGCCTAGCCACCAGTCCAAGTAAAATCCAGCCCAGAAAATATATACAAAAATGTCTCAGCAAACTATGCTTTGCTGAGACTACTGCCACTCTGGATTTTATCTGTCTCACCCATCTGAGGTACTTGAAGTGGGACAACACACCTTCCAGCACTGTTCACATTACCACAACGGTGAGAAGCAGCAGCGGCAGTGCGTGGACAAGGAGCGGTGCGGGGATCCAGGTAAGTATATTCAGTTTAAGGGGCCCGGGCATATGGGGGCCATTTTTTTGGTCTCAGATAACCCCTTTAAACGTGAAGTTTAGCTTCTTGCCCACTGTAAATAGCAGAATTCAGCAGCCCAACATAAGGATCTTGCATGTTGGATTTGTATATCTTGGCTGCGTTTTTATTCCTCTCGCTCTTAGTTGAAATAAACATGCAAGGTTGGATGAGGTGAATGTTTGACCCGCAGCTACGAAATTAGTATGGTCAGCTTTATAAAGGCTTTTAAATTAGAGAATTACACAAACTATGGCTTGATTGCATGCAGATGATATAAAAATGATACATACTTCAGTTTTTTTTTTTGCCGCTTATGATCAAAGTTGTCCTGAGGAGCCTTAGGGCTTGTTCACCTTGCAGAGTTTGGGTGCAGATTTGCGCACACAGAATCCACCTTTCATTGTTGTCAGTGTGTAATACGACCATGGGCATGAGCCCTTAAACTTCCTTTTAGGCATAAAACTTTGTTAGAATACTGTACAGAGCGAGCGCTCCGTACAGTATTAGAACGTATTGGCTCCTATGAGCCAAAGTTATTACTTTGCAAAATCTCGCGGGACTTTGGGTAATAACTTCAGAAGTTAATTTCTACTGTTAAAAACATTTTACTGAACTTGGTTTCAGTTCCAAGCGGTACATTGGAACCGAACCCAAGTTCGGTAAAAGTTTTTTTACAGTAGAAATTTATTTCTGAAGTTATTACCCGAAGTTCCGCGAGACTTCGCAAAGTAATAACTTTGGCTTATAGGAGCCAATACATTCTAATACTGTAAAGAGCGCTCGCTCCATACAGTATTCTAACAAAGTTTTAGGCGAATTGACTTCGGATGTTTCATCCAAAGTCGATTTGCTCATCCCTACTTACGAACATGTGTACTGCCCTAATGAATAGACTGTTGGAGCATTAACACACGCCGACTGAGCAGGCAATTATAGGAAAGGAGCTTTCTCATCTCTTTAATTGCCTCCTACAGCCTGAGAGCTGCATGCAGTAATCACCTCCACTGTATGGGATCTTCAGGGCTCATGCACATAAACTTATTTTTTTCCATTCCTGTGCTGTTGTTTTGCGGTTCGTGTGGGGATCCATTCACTTCAATGGGTCTGCATGAAAAAAAAAAGAAGGAATTTACTCCATGTGTGTCCGCATGGCCGTTGCGCAAAAAACCCGCCCCAAAAAACTAAATGTCCTATTATTCCCTATTACGAGCAAGGATGTGACATTTCTATTTTGGGCTGGATGTTCTACTCAGCAAAATGTAGAATGCACATGGCCGGTATCCTTATTTTGCAGTTCCGCAATTTGCGGATGACAAAACAGGCCCTCATACAGAATCATTGTTTCTGGACAGCAAATCGCGGTTTACACAGCAAGATCTGCTGCCCAGAAATGGTGATTTATATGTCAGCATGTATGATGATTTCACCCGATGAACGTGTATTTTTTTGCTGGTTCATCAGGTGATCAGCAGCTCCTTTACAATGGTAGATTAACGGAAACGAGTGTTCGTACAATGTTCGTTCTCAATAGTCCCGTGTAAAGGAGCCTTAAAGGAGTATTCGGGTTGTTTTAAGTTATCCCCTATCCATAGGATAGGGGATAACCATTAGATCGGTGGGGGTCCTACCACTGGGACCCCAACTGATCACGAGAATGGGGGCCTCATACTACTGCAACCCCCTGAAATGAATGGAGGGGCTGTTCGCACAAGCGTGTGCCCACTCCATTCATTCATTTCTTTGGGAGTTCCAGAGATAGCCGAGTATAGGCTGACACAAGCGGTAGGACCCCCCTACATCTTGTAGTTATCCTCTATTCTGTGGATAGGGGATAACATAAAAACAACCAGAATACCCCTTTAACTCTGCATTTGTGCGTGTGCAGTCAACAGTCTGAAGTCCACGGACGGACATTTCCATAGACCTCACAGTATATGTGCTATGAATGCAAAACAGGCAGGACGATAATACAGTTCAGCTTTGTTAACATTGTGTATAATCTCTGAGCCTCCTTTGAGGGCTTCAGAAAGACTATGCAATGTGCAGGAAATGATTGTACCCATGGCTATGTGCAGCGGGCACCACCCCAAGTGGCCTTTTAAGAGTAAAAAAAAGTACTTTTTTTTGTGACGCCAGTTGCAGTGAAGCGCCTTTTTAGTGATACTGTGGATAGTACCCAGGTGTAGGAATGCTAGAGTGGTGTAGGGTGGCCTATTATGTCCCTTAATGTTGGTGCATGTGTCACGGTGCTCCTACCTGGATACGCTGGACCCTAGGCGTTGGCTACGCAGCAATGGAAAGGGGGTTATTGAGGAAGGGGGTGAGGGAATAAATTGAGTCCAGACCTTGTGATGAAGTTGATAACAGCTTTACTTTCATAAACATTCTCCAAAACGATTTACAGGCTTTATCTTGGTTCCAGAAGGCTTTGGCATTAACTATGGCAGCCAAACTCCTCCCTGCTACATCAGTCACTCTCTGACTCTGCTGTGCTGACAGGGTAGCTATAGAACTCAGCTTCCTCCTTTATGCTGTACTTAACTTTGTAATCTGGTCTATCTCTAACTCTGTCCAGGGAAAACTTGGGGGGGGCAGGTTAGAATGGAAGAAAAGCTCCATTCTCTATGAGATAGCTCTGCCATTTATGCTGCCACCTGCTGGTGAACCGGGCATATTACACTTGAACAGTTACATAACAAGATTAGGAATGCACATTGTACAGGAATAAATACATGAGGTTAACCATAGCAGATAGTAGAGGGGTGTAACAAGTGGTAATGCCACTGTGGGGCATTACACATGTAGCTAGAGTAAAGGTAAGTCTATGTTCACATATGTGTTGAAGGTTCTGTTAGGAGCTTCTGTTGCAGAGTCCATAAAAATTGCAGCATAAATTCGCACGGCATGCAGCGATATTTTATCTTGCAAAATGATGGACCCCATTATAGTCAATATATAGTCATATGAGGGATCCAGCACCATCGTTTTTTTCGGCTTTGTGATCCAATAATGGGACCCCACTCCCCCCAAAAGCGGAAAATATAGTGCAGATAGCCTAAGCTATGTTTAAGTTTGAATTGAGTAACCAAGCATACCCTGGCACTGGTAGAGGGCTGCTGACACTGTGGAACTAGTCGAACAAAATGTATACCTCCCAACTATTTGGACTGTCAAAGAGGGACAATTCTGGTTCATTGTGTAAAAGATCCATTTTCCCGGCATATTTATAAACTTCAACAGTTTTCTTTTACACAATAGCCCACAAATTATCTGAATATAGAAATTTCTAAAATCCAAACTGTATCAACTAATGAAATAATATTCAAGGCGGGCTCCACTATACAGAGAGGGACCAGACAAAGACTCTCTGGATCAATATTCTAAATATAATACTGCAAATCTATCCCTCAGATCACAAAGAGGGACATTTAAGGAGTAAAGCGGGACAGGGGGGACTTGGGTCCAAAGTAGGGACTGTCCCTCCAAAAGAGGGCCAATTGGGAGGTCTAATCATGACCTGTGATGGTGCTATCAGAGCACATATGCTTCCACTGATGCACTGAACCTGTTAATTAAAGGGGTTTCCAGGACTTTAATATTGATAGCCCAGGTGGACAGGACAGAGCTACGTGTGCAAAGTATGGCATTGTGCCTCGTAATGGAGAGGCCGCAGTGCTCACCCACACTGTGACCCTTTCAAACAGCTGATGGGTAAAGGTGACGGGAGTTGGACCCCTTCCGATCTAATATTGCTGGCTTTGTCTAAGAATAGGCGATCTGCCCCTTTAAGACTTAAAGGGAATAATGCCTTTTTACATACAGGGAGTGCAGAATTATTAGGCAAGTTGTATTTTTGAGGATTAATTTTATTATTGAACAACAACCATGTTCTCAATGAACCCAAAAAACTCACTAATATCAAAGCTGAATATTTTTGGAAGTAGTTTTTAGTTTGTTTTTAGTTTTAGCTATTTTAGGGGGATATCTGTGTGTGCAGGTGACTATTACTGTGCATAATTATTAGGCAACTTAACAAAAAACAAATATATACCCATTTCAATTATTTATTTTGACCAGTGAAACCAATATAACATCTCAACATTCACAAATATACATTTCTGACATTCAAAAACAAAACAAAAACAAATCAGTGACCAATATAGCCACCTTTCTTTGCAAGGACAATCAAAAGCCTGCCATCCATGGATTCTGTCAGTGTTTTGTTCTGTTCACCATTAACATTGCGTGCAGCAGCAACCACAGCCTCCCAGACACTGTTCAGAGAGGTGTACTGTTTTCCCTCCTTGTAAATCTCACATTTGATGATGGACCACAGGTTCTCAATGGGGTTCAGATCAGGTGAACAAGGAGGCCATGTCATTAGATTTTCTTCTTTTATACCCTTTCTTGCCAGCCACGCTGTGGAGTACTTGGACGCGTGTGATGGAGCATTGTCCTGCATGAAAATCATGTTTTTTCTTGAAGGATGCAGACTTCTTCCTGTACCACTGCTTGAAGAAGGTGTCTTCCAGAAACTGGCAGTAGGACTGGGAGTTGAGCTTGACTCCATCCTCAACCCGAAAAGGCCCCACAAGCTCATCTTTGATGATACCAGCCCAAACCAGTACTCCACCTCCACCTTGCTGGCGTCTGCGTCGGACTGGAGCTCTCTGCCCTTTACCAATCCAGCCACGGGCCCATCCATCTGGCCCATCAAGACTCACTCTCATTTCATCAGTCCATAAAACCTTAGAAAAATCAGTCTTGAGATATTTCTTGGCCCAGTCTTGACGTTTCAGCTTGTGTGTCTTGTTCAGTGGTGGTCATCTTTCAGCCTTTCTTACCTTGGCCATGTCTCTGAGTATTGCACACCTTGTGCTTTTGGGCACTCCAGTGATGTTGCAGCTCTGAAATATGGCCAAACTGGTGGCAAGTGGCATCTTGGCAGCTGCACGCTTGACTTTTCTCAGTTCATGGGCAGTTATTTTGCGCCTTAGTTTTTCCACACGCTTCTTGCGACCCTGTTGACTATTTTGAATGAAACGCTTGATTGTTCGATGATCACGCTTCAGAAGCTTTGCAATTTTAAGAGTGCTGCATCCCTCTGCAAGATATCTCACTATTTTTGACTTTTCTGAGCTTGTCAAGTCCTTCTTTTGACCCATTTTGCCAAAGGAAAGGAAGTTGCCTAATAATTATGCACACCTGATATAGGGTGTTGATTAGGGATGAGCGAACTCGAACTGTATAGTTCGGGTTCGTACCGAATTTTGGGGTGTCCGTGACACGGACCCGAACCCGGACATTTTCGTAAAAGTCCGGGTTCGGGTTCGGTGTTCGTCGCTTTCTTCGCGCTTTTGTGACGCTTTCTTGGCGCTTTTTGAAAGGCTGCAAAGCAGCCAATCAACAAGCGTCATACTACTTGCCCCAAGAGGCCATCACAGCCATGCCTACTATTGGCATGGCTGTGATTGGCCAGAGCACCATGTGACCCAGCCTCTATTTAAGCTGGAGTCACATAGCGCCGCCCGTCACTCTGCTCTGATTAGCGTAGGGAGAGGTTGCGGCTGCGACAGTAGGGCGAGATTAGGCAGATTAACTCCTCCAAAGGACTTGATTAACTGATCGATCTGCAGCTGTGGATCATTGAGCTGCTGATCCTCAATTGCTCACTGTTTTTAGGCTGCCCAGACCGTTTGTCAGTCACATTTTTCTGGGGTGATCGGCGGCCATTTTGTGTCTTGTGGTGCGCCAGCACAAGCTGCGACCAAGTGCATTTAACCCTCAATGGTGTGGTTGTTTTTTGGCTAAAGCCTACATCAGGGTGAAGCTGTCACACCAAGTGCATTTAACCAGCAATAGTCTGTTTATTTTTTGGCCATATACTACATCAGGGGCAAGCTGCGCCTGTCACCAAGTGCATTTAACCCTCAATGGTGCGTTTGTTTTTTGGCTAAAGCCTACATCAGGGTGAAGCTGTCACACCAAGTGCATTTAACCAGCAATAGTCTGTTTATTTTTTGGCCATATACTACATCAGGGGCAAGCTGCGCCCGTCACCAAGTGCATTTAACCCTCAGTAGTGTGGTTGGTCAAGCTATCACACCAAGTGCATTTAACCAGCAATAGTCTGTTCATTTTTTGGCCATATACTAAATCAGGGGCAAGCTGCGCCCGTCACCAAGTGCATTTAACCAGCAATAGTCTGTTCATTTTTTGGCCATATACTACATCAGGGGCAAGCTGCGCCCGTCACCAAGTGCATTTAACCCTCAGTAGTGTGGTTGGTCAAGCTGTGACACCAAGTGCATTTAACCAGCAATAGTCTGTTCATTTTTTGGCCATATACTACATCAGGGGCAAGCTGCGCCCATCACCAAGTGCATTTAACCAGCAATAGTGTGGTTATTTTTTGGCCATATCCCAGTCTAATTCTGTCACTAAATCCATACCGGTCACCCAGCGCCTAAATACTAGGCCTCAAATTTATATCCCGCCAAATCTCTCGTTACCGCTGTCCTGTTGTGGCTGGGAAAGTTATTTAGTGTCCGTCAAAGCACATTTTTTGTTCTGGGTTGAAATACAATTCCCAATTTAGCAATTTAAAAATTTAGTGGTTTCTGCTGTATCAGAGCTATTTGAAATCTATCCCTAAAAGGGTATATAATATTCAAGGTGCACATAGGGTCATTCAGAATAACTTCACACACCCGCTACTGTGCATTTCCAAGTCTAATTCTGTCACTAAACCCATACCTGTCACCCAGCGCCTAAATACTAGGCCTCAAATTCATATCCAGCTAAATCTGTCGTTAGTGCTGTAGCTGGGCGAGTTATTTAGTGTCCGTTCAAGCACATTTCTTGTTCTGGGTTGAAATACAATTCCCAATTTAGCAATTTCATAATTTAGTGGTTTCTGCTATATCAGAGCTATTTGAAATCTATCCCTAAAAGGGTAGATCATATTGAAGGTGCACATAGGGACATTCAGAATAACTTCACACACCCGCTACTGTGCATTTCCAAGTCTAATTCTGTCACTAAACCCATACCTGTCACCCAGCGCCTAAATACTAGGCCTCAAATTTATATCCAGCTAAATCTGTCCTTAGTGCTGTAGCTGGGCGAGTTATTTAGTGTCCGTTCAAGCACATTTCTTGTTCTGGGTTGAAATACAATTCCCAATTTAGCAATTTCATAATTTAGTGGTTTCTGCTATATCAGAGCTATTTGAAATCTATCCCTAAAAGGGTATATAATATTCAAGGTGCACATTGGGTCATTCAGAATAACTTCACACACACCCGCTACTGTGTATTTCCAAGTCTAATTCTGTCACTAAACCCATACCTGTCACCCAGCGCCTAAATACTAGGCCTCAAATTTATATCCAGCTAAATCTGTCCTTAGTGCTGTAGCTGGGCGAGTTATTTAGTGTCCGTTCAAGCACATTTCTTGTTCTGGGTTGAAATACAATTCCCAATTTAGCAATTTCATAATTTAGTGGTTTCTGCTATATCAGAGCTATTTGAAATCTATCCCTAAAAGGGTAGATCATATTGAAGGTGCACATAGGGACATTCAGAATAACTTCACACACCCGCTACTGTGCATTTCCAAGTCTAATTCTGTCACTAAACCCATACCTGTCACCCAGCGCCTAAATACTAGGCCTCAAATTTATATCCAGCTAAATCTGTCCTTAGTGCTGTAGCTGGGCGAGTTATTTAGTGTCCGTTCAAGCACATTTCTTGTTCTGGGTTGAAATACAATTCCCAATTTAGCAATTTCATAATTTAGTGGTTTCTGCTATATCAGAGCTATTTGAAATCTATCCCTAAAAGGGTATATAATATTCAAGGTGCACATTGGGTCATTCAGAATAACTTCACACACACCCGCTACTGTGTATTTCCAAGTCTAATTCTGTCACTAAACCCATACCTGTCACCCAGCGCCTAAATACTAGGCCTCAAATTTATATCCTGCTAAATCTCTCGTTAACGCTGTCCTGTTGTGGCTGGGAAAGTTATTTAGTGTCCGTCAAAGCACATTTTTTGTTCTGGGTTGAAATACAATTCCCAATTTAGCAATTTCATAATTTAGTGGTTTCTGCTATATCAGAGCTATTTGAAATCTATCCCTAAAAGGGTATATAATATTCAAGGTGCACATTGGGTCATTCAGAATAACTTCACACACACCCGCTACTGTGTATTTCCAAGTCTAATTCTGTCACTAAACCCATACCTGTCACCCAGCGCCTAAATACTAGGCCTCAAATTTATATCCAGCTAAATCTGTCCTTAGTGCTGTAGCTGGGCGAGTTATTTAGTGTCCGTTCAAGCACATTTCTTGTTCTGGGTTGAAATACAATTCCCAATTTAGCAATTTCATAATTTAGTGGTTTCTGCTATATCAGAGCTATTTGAAATCTATCCCTAAAAGGGTAGATCATATTGAAGGTGCACATAGGGACATTCAGAATAACTTCACACACCCGCTACTGTGCATT
Source organism: Bufo gargarizans (assembly GCF_014858855.1). Taxonomy (NCBI): domain Eukaryota; kingdom Metazoa; phylum Chordata; class Amphibia; order Anura; family Bufonidae; genus Bufo; species Bufo gargarizans. The sequence continues at coordinate 83,854,344 of NC_058085.1, read as the reverse complement.
TCCAAGTCTAATTCTGTCACTAAACCCATACCTGTCACCCAGCGCCTAAATACTAGGCCTCAAATTTATATCCAGCTAAATCTGTCCTTAGTGCTGTAGCTGGGCGAGTTATTTAGTGTCCGTTCAAGCACATTTCTTGTTCTGGGTTGAAATACAATTCCCAATTTAGCAATTTCATAATTTAGTGGTTTCTGCTATATCAGAGCTATTTGAAATCTATCCCTAAAAGGGTATATAATATTCAAGGTGCACATTGGGTCATTCAGAATAACTTCACACACACCCGCTACTGTGTATTTCCAAGTCTAATTCTGTCACTAAACCCATACCTGTCACCCAGCGCCTAAATACTAGGCCTCAAATTTATATCCTGCTAAATCTCTCGTTAACGCTGTCCTGTTGTGGCTGGGAAAGTTATTTAGTGTCCGTCAAAGCACATTTTTTGTTCTGGGTTGAAATACAATTCCCAATTTAGCAATTTCATAATTTAGTGGTTTCTGCTATATCAGAGCTATTTGAAATCTATCCCTAAAAGGGTATATAATATTCAAGGTGCACATTGGGTCATTCAGAATAACTTCACACACACCCGCTACTGTGTATTTCTAAGTCTAATTCTGTCACTAAACCCATACCTGTCACCCAGCGCCTAAATACTAGGCCTCAAATTTATATCCAGCTAAATCTGTCCTTAGTGCTGTAGCTGGGCGAGTTATTTAGTGTCCGTTCAAGCACATTTCTTGTTCTGGGTTGAAATACAATTCCCAATTTAGCAATTTCATAATTTAGTGGTTTCTGCTATATCAGAGCTATTTGAAATCTATCCCTAAAAGGGTATATAATATTCAAGGTGCACATTGGGTCATTCAGAATAACTTCACACACACCCGCTACTGTGTATTTCCAAGTCTAATTCTGTCACTAAACCCATACCTGTCACCCAGCGCCTAAATACTAGGCCTCAAATTTATATCCTGCTAAATCTCTCGTTAACGCTGTCCTGTTGTGGCTGGGAAAGTTATTTAGTGTCCGTCAAAGCACATTTTTTGTTCTGGGTTGAAATACAATTCCCAATTTAGCAATTTCATAATTTAGTGGTTTCTGCTATATCAGAGCTATTTGAAATCTATCCCTAAAAGGGTATATAATATTCAAGGTGCACATTGGGTCATTCAGAATAACTTCACACACACACGCTTCTGTGCATTTCCAAGTCTAATTCTGTCACTAAATCCATACCGGTCACCCAGCGCCTAAATACTAGGCCTCAAATTTATATCCTGCTAAATCTCTCGTTAACGCTGTCCTGTTGTGGCTGGGAAAGTTATTTAGTGTCCGTCAAAGCACATTTTTTGTTCTGGGTTGAAATACAATTCCCAATTTAGCAATTTCATAATTTAGTGGTTTCTGCTATATCAGAGCTATTTGAAATCTATCCCTAAAAGGGTATATAATATTCAAGGTGCACATTGGGTCATTCAGAATAACTTCACACACACACGCTTCTGTGCATTTCCAAGTCTAATTCTGTCACTAAATCCATACCGGTCACCCAGCGCCTAAATACTAGGCCTCAAATTTATATCCCGCTGAATTTGAATACAATACATTGGGCCAAATAATATATTTGTTGTTGTGGTGAACCATAACAATGAGAAAAACATCTAGTAAGGGACGCGGACGTGGACATGGTCGTGGTGGTGTTAGTGGACCCTCTGGTGCTGGGAGAGGACGTGGCCGTTCTGCCACATCCACACGTCCTAGTGTACCAACTACCTCAGGTCCCAGTAGCCGCCAGAATTTACAGCGATATATGGTGGGGCCCAATGCCGTTCTAAGGATGGTAAGGCCTGAGCAGGTACAGGCATTAGTCAATTGGGTGGCCGACAGTGGATCCAGCACGTTCACATTATCTCCCACCCAGTCTTCTGCAGAAAGCGCACAGATGGCGCCTGAAAACCAACCCCATCAGTCTGTCACATCACCCCCATGCATACCAGGGAAACTGTCTCAGCCTCAAGTTATGCAGCAGTCTCTTATGCTGTTTGAAGACTCCGCTGGCAGGGTTTCCCAAGGGCATCCACCTAGCCCTTCCCCAGCGGTGAAAGACATAGAATGCACTGACGCACAACCACTTATGTTTCCTGATGATGAGGACATGGGAATACCACCTCAGCATGTCTCTGATGATGACGAAACACAGGTGCCAACTGCTGCGTCTTTCTGCAGTGTGCAGACTGAACAGGAGGTCAGGGATCAAGACTGGGTGGAAGACGATGCAGGGGACGATGAGGTCCTAGACCCCACATGGAATGAAGGTCGTGCCACTGACTTTCACAGTTCGGAGGAAGAGGCAGTGGTGAGACCGAGCCAACAGCGTAGCAAAAGAGGGAGCAGTGGGCAAAAGCAGAACACCCGCCGCCAAGAGACTCCGCCTGCTACTGACCGCCGCCATCTGGGACCGAGCACCCCAAAGGCAGCTTCAAGGAGTTCCCTGGCATGGCACTTCTTCAAACAATGTGCTGACGACAAGACCCGAGTGGTTTGCACGCTGTGCCATCAGAGCCTGAAGCGAGGCATTAACGTTCTGAACCTGAGCACAACCTGCATGACCAGGCACCTGCATGCAAAGCATGAACTGCAGTGGAGTAAACACCTTAAAACCAAGGAAGTCACTCAGGCTCCCCCTGCTACCTCTTCTGCTGCTGCCGCCTCGGCCTATTCTGCTGCTGCCGCCTCGGCCTCTTCCTCCGCCTCTGGAGGAACGTTGGCACCTGCCGCCCAGCAAACAGGGGATGTACCACCAACACCACCACCACCACCTCCGTCACCAAGCGTCTCAACCATGTCACACGCCAGCGTTCAGCTCTCCATCTCACAAACATTTGATAGAAAGCGTAAATTCCCACCTAGCCACCCTCGATCCCTGGCCCTGAATGCCAGCATTTCTAAACTACTGGCCTATGAAATGCTGTCATTTAGGCTGGTGGACACAGACAGCTTCAAACAGCTCATGTCGCTTGCTGTCCCACAGTATGTTGTTCCCAGCCGGCACTACTTCTCCAAGAGAGCCGTGCCTTCCCTGCACAACCAAGTATCCGATAAAATCAAGTGTGCACTGCGCAACGCCATCTGTAGCAAGGTCCACCTAACCACAGATACGTGGACCAGTAAGCACGGCCAGGGACGCTATATCTCCCTAACTGCACACTGGGTAAATGTAGTGGCAGCTGGGCCCCAGGCGGAGAGCTGTTTGGCGCACGTCCTTCCGCCGCCAAGGATCGCAGGGCAACATTCTTTGCCTCCTGTTGCCACCTCCTCCTTCTCGGCTTCCTCCTCCTCTTCTTCCACCTGCTCATCCAGTCAGCCACACACCTTCACCACCAACTTCAGCACAGCCCGGGGTAAACGTCAGCAGGCCATTCTGAAACTCATATGTTTGGGGGACAGGCCCCACACCGCACAGGAGTTGTGGCGGGGTATTGAACAACAGACCGACGAGTGGTTGCTGCCGGTGAGCCTCAAGCCCGGCCTGGTGGTGTGTGATAATGGGCGAAATCTCGTTGCAGCTCTGGGACTAGCCAATTTGACGCACATCCCTTGCTTGGCGCATGTGCTGAATTTGGTGGTGCAGAAGTTCATTCACAACTACCCCGACATGTCAGAGCTGCTGCATAAAGTGCGGGCCGTCTGTTCGCGCTTCCGGCGTTCACATCCTGCTGCTGCTCGCCTGTCTGCGCTACAGCGTAACTTCGGTCTTCCCGCTCACTGCCTCATATGCGACGTGCCCACCAGGTGGAACTCCACCTTGCACATGCTGGACAGACTGTGCGAGCAGCAGCAGGCCATAGTGGAGTTTCAGCTGCAGCACGCACGGGTCAGTCGCACTACAGAACAGCACCACTTCACCACCAATGACTGGGCCTCCATGCGAGACCTGTGTGCCCTGTTGCGCTGTTTCGAGTACTCCACCAACATGGCCAGTGGCGATGACACCGTTATCAGCGTTACAATACCACTTCTATGTCTCCTTGAGAAAACACTTAGGGCGATGATGGAAGAGGAGGTGGCCCAGGAGGAGGAGGAGGAGGAGGAAGAGGGGTCATTTTTAGCACTTTCAGGCCAGTCTCTTCGAAGTGACTCAGAGGGAGGTTTTTGGCAACAGCAGAGGCCAGGTACAAATGTGGCCAGCCAGGGCCCACTACTGGAGGACGAGGAGGACGAGGATGAGGAGGAGGTGGAGGAGGATGAGGATGAAGCATGGTCACAGCGGGGTGGCACCCAACGCAGCTCGGGTCCATCACTGGTGCGTGGCTGGGGGGAAAGGCAGGACGATGACGATACGCCTCCCACAGAGGACAGCTTGTCCTTACCCCTGGGCAGCCTGGCACACATGAGCGACTACATGCTGCAGTGCCTGCGCAACGACAGCAGAGTTGCCCACATTTTAACCTGTGCGGACTACTGGGTTGCCACCCTGCTGGATCCACGCTACAAAGACAATGTGCCCACCTTACTTCCTGCACTGGAGCGTGATAGGAAGATGCGCGAGTACAAGCGCACGTTGGTAGACGCGCTACTGAGAGCATTCCCAAATGTCACAGGGGAACAAGTGGAAGCCCAAGGCCAAGGCAGAGGAGGAGCAAGAGGTCGCCAAGGCAGCTGTGTCACGGCCAGCTCCTCTGAGGGCAGGGTTAGCATGGCAGAGATGTGGAAAACTTTTGTCAACACGCCACAGCTAACTGCACCACCACCTGATACGCAACGTGTTAGCAGGAGGCAACATTTCACTAACATGGTGGAACAGTACGTGTGCACACCAATCCACGTACTGACTGATGGTTCGGCCCCATTCAACTTCTGGGTCTCTAAATTGTCCACGTGGCCAGAGCTAGCCTTTTATGCCTTGGAGGTGCTGGCCTGCCCGGCAGCCAGCGTTTTGTCTGAACGTGTATTCAGCACGGCAGGGGGCGTCATTACAGACAAACGCAGCCGCCTGTCTACAGCCAATGTGGACAAGCTGACGTTCATAAAAATGAACCAGGCATGGATCCCACAGGACCTGTCCGTCCCTTGTCCAGATTAGACATTAACTACCTCCCCATAACCATATATTATTGGACTCCAGGGCACTTCCTCATTCAATCCTATTTTTATTTTCATTTTACCATTATATTGCGAGGCTACCCAAAGTTGAATGAACCTCTCCTCTGCCTGTGTGCTAGGCCTAAATATATGCCAATGGACTGTTGCAGTGGTGGCTGACATGAAGCCTGATTCTCTGCTATGACATGCAGACTAATTCTCTGCTGACATGAAGCCAGATTGTCTGTTACGGGACCTCTCTCCTCTGCCTGGGTGCTGGGCCTAAATTTATGACAATGGACTGTTGCAGTGGTGGCTGACGTGAAGCCTGATTCTCTGCTATGACATGCAGACTGATTCTCTGCTGACATGAAGCCAGATTGTCTGTTACGGGACCTCTCTGCTCTGCCTGTGTGCTAGGCCTAAATATATGCCAATGGACTGTTGCAGTGGTGGGTGACGTGAAGCCTCATTCTCTGCTATGACATGCAGACTGATTCTCTGCTGACATGAAGCCAGATCGTCTGTTACGGGACCTCTCTGCTCTGCCTGTGTGCTAGGCCTAAATATATGCCAATGGACTGTTGCAGTGGTGGGTGACGTGAAGCCTCATTCTCTGCTATGACATGCAGACTGATTCTCTGCTGTCATGAAGCCAGATTGTCTGTTACGGGACCTCTCTGCTCTGCCTGTGTGCTAGGCCTAAATATATGCCAATGGACTGTTGCAGTGGTGGGTGACGTGAAGCCTCATTCTCTGCTATGACATGCAGACTGATTCTCTGCTGACATGAAGCCAGATTGTCTGTTACGGGACCTCTCTCCTCTGCCTGTGTGCTAGGCCTAAATATATGCCAATGGACTGTTGCAGTGGTGGCTGACGTGAAGCCTCATTCTCTGCTATGACATGCAGACTAATTCTCTGCTGACATGAAGCCAGATTCTCTGTTACGGGACCTCTCTCCTCTGCCTGGGTGCTGGGCCTAAATTTATGACAATGGACTGTTGCAGTGGTGGCTGACGTGAAGCCTGATTCTCTGCTATGACATGCAGACTGATTCTCTGCTGACATGAAGCCAGATCCTCTGTTACGGGACCTCTCTCCTCTGCCTGTGTGTGTGCTGGGCCTAAATATATGCCAATGGACTGTTGCAGTGGTGGCTGACGTGAAGCCTCATTCTCTGCTATGACATGCAGACTGATTCTCTGCTGACATGAAGCCAGATTCTCTGTTACGGGACCTCTCTCCTCTGCCTGTGTGTGTGCTGGGCCTAAATATATGCCAATGGACTGTTGCAGTGGTGGCTGACGTGAAGCCTCATTCTCTGCTATGACATGCAGACTAATTCTCTGCTGACATGAAGACAGATTCTCTGTTACGGGACCTCCCTCCTCTGCCTGGGTGCTGGGCCTAAATATATGCCAATGGACTGTTGCAGTGGTGGCTGACGTGAAGCCTCATTCTCTGCTATGACATGCAGACTAATTCTCTGCTGACATGAAGACAGATTCTCTGTTACGGGACCTCCCTCCTCTGCCTGGGTGCTGGGCCTAAATATATGCCAATGGACTGTTGCAGTGGTGGCTGACGTGAAGCCTCATTCTCTGCTATGACATGCAGACTGATTCTCTGCTGACATGAAGACAGATTCTCTGTTACGGGACCTCTCTCCTCTGCCTGTGTGTGTGCTGGGCCTAAATATATGCCAATGGACTGTTGCAGTGGTGGCTGACGTGAAGCCTCATTCTCTGCTATGACATGCAGACTGATTCTCTGCTGACATGAAGCCAGATTGTCTGTTACGGGACCTCTCTCCTCTGCCTGTGTGCTAGGCCTAAATATATGCCAATGGACTGTTGCAGTGGTGGCTGACGTGAAGCCTCATTCTCTGCTATGACATGCAGACTAATTCTCTGCTGACATGAAGCCAGATTCTCTGTTACGGGACCTCTCTCCTCTGCCTGGGTGCTGGGCCTAAATTTATGACAATGGACTGTTGCAGTGGTGGCTGACGTGAAGCCTGATTCTCTGCTATGACATGCAGACTAATTCTCTGCTGACATGAAGCCAGATTCTCTGTTACGGGACCTCTCTCCTCTGCCTGTGTGTGTGCTGGGCCTAAATATATGCCAATGGACTGTTGCAGTGGTGGCTGACGTGAAGCCTCATTCTCTGCTATGACATGCAGACTGATTCTCTGCTGACATGAAGCCAGATTCTCTGTTACGGGACCTCTCTCCTCTGCCTGTGTGTGTGCTGGGCCTAAATATATGCCAATGGACTGTTGCAGTGGTGGCTGACGTGAAGCCTCATTCTCTGCTATGACATGCAGACTAATTCTCTGCTGACATGAAGACAGATTCTCTGTTACGGGACCTCCCTCCTCTGCCTGGGTGCTGGGCCTAAATATATGCCAATGGACTGTTGCAGTGGTGGCTGACGTGAAGCCTCATTCTCTGCTATGACATGCAGACTAATTGTCTGCTGACATGAAGACAGATTCTCTGTTACGGGACCTCTCTCCTCTGCCTGGGTGCCGGGGCCTAAATATCTGAGAATGGACTGTTCCAGTGGTGGGTGACGGGAAGCCAGATTCTCTGCTATGGAACCTCTCTCCAATTGATTTTGGTTAATTTTTATTTATTTAATTTTTATTTTAATTCATTTCCCTATCCACATTTGTTTGCAGGGGATTTACCTACATGTTGCTGCCTTTTGCAGCCCTCTAGCTCTTTCCTGGGCTGTTTTACAGCCTTTTTAGTGCCGAAAAGTTCGGGTCCCCATTGACTTCAATGGGGTTCGGGTTCGGGACGAAGTTCGGATCGGGTTCGGATCCCGAACCCGAACATTTCCGGGATGTTCGGCCGAACTTCTCGAACCCGAACATCCAGGTGTTCGCTCAACTCTAGTGTTGATGTCATTAGACCACACCCCTTCTCATTACAGAGATGCACATCACCTAATATGCTTAATTGGTAGTAGGCTTTCGAGCCTATACAGCTTGGAGTAAGACAACATGCATAAAGAGGATGATGTGGTCAAAATACTCATTTGCCTAATAATTCTGCACTCCCTGTAATGCCTGCAGCCTTCCTCCATAATTAGAAGACTGATACTTACCTGCTCCCTGCCGATCCGGACCTTAGCGTTGGCTCCCACACATTAATTTTCCGATCCCCAGATTGATTACGGTACATCTGCCACGGGCATTGACCGTTGAAGTCAGTAGTTGGCAGCAGCGGAGCATGTGACCATGCCCATGCAGTGGCAGATGTAAACAGTCTGGGGACTGGAACCTAGGCCTGCAAGAGCCAGCACAGAGGACCGGAGTGGCGGGAGGCAGGCAAGTATGAATCTTGTATTTACGGAGGCATGCTGCTGGCATTATGTATAAAGGCATTATTTCTGGAGAACCCCTGTAAGGAGTGTTGTTGTTGACCACGGGACAGCGTTCTTCCTCCTTTGGCCGTGGGCCCTTGGACACTGATGCCCAAATGATTAGGCCACCCCTGCTGGCTAGGTTTTAATGATGTAAGCATTTCCTATGTATTTAAACAAAAGAACAGATAGGATCCTATATACCAGTGATATTGGTTAATGATGATCTGACACCTCTCCTGACATATCTGTTTTAGTAAATACTTGAATTCCCCATAAAATAACATTTCTGGATCATCTGTGTTGTCCCTCTGTTATTCCTACTAGAAAAATAAGAATGGGTGCCCCCTGTGAGTGGCATTGTCTGATTAGTGCTGATCGTATCAGACCCCTTTGACAAGGGTATTGGTAACAGCCAGTTGTCAATTTATTCATAATTATTTAGGAGGAATAACAGAGGAACGGCACAATGTAGCATTCTAAATACATAAAAAAATCCAGAATTGTTAATTCATAGAGAATACAATGATGTCAGGAGAGCGGACCGATCCTCTTTGACAAAAAAGGTTCAAAGTAAGGATTTAAAATGCTTAAAGGTTTAACTTCATTATGCTGAAGACAAAATAGTTGATCTTGACTCTCTGCCCGTGTGCAGGATCTTTTCCAATGTAACCGTTCATATGGGTGGCTAGATTTTAAAAGATTTTGCCAAATTGTGGTTGTGTAGAATGATCTTACCACATGTTAGGTTCTTTTGGCCAAAAAATGCAGCATTTTTTATTTATTTTTTTGCAGATTGAAATAACCATATTATATGAACACTCTATTAAAATTTCCAGCAGTGGAGGTTCTGGTGACCACACAAGCTGCAGTGTAATGTCTACATGTTATACTAGACTGGAATCAGAAAAGTGAAATGAAGGACCAGTACACAGCACGTAGAGTGGTATGGAGTATACACATGTAATAAATACTGGAATAAATTGTGGGATTCAAATTGTTACTTTTGGTAATGATTTACATTCCGCTACAACCCCTGCAATACAGGCTGCCATAAATAGTCATAAAATAGTCTCTACTCTGCTTACATTTTCAGTGTGAGAGCAGCCATTTTCATAGCAACATCTGCACTACAGAGCAACGGTACACTGCAAAATGGCTTAAAATGTATTTTTGTTTGGTAAATACATTTCTGCATATTTATGCACAAGGTGTTAATAGGCCGTAGTATCCACCACCAGCCACTAGGTGGAGCTGTTTAACTTCCCCACAGGGAAGAGTGAATCAGCAAATAGCTAGAGTACTCTGAGTTTAGACTTTGAAGAGTAAATACATGTTAAAGGGTTTATCTAGGAATAGATAATGATGACCTATCCTCAGGATTATCAGATCAGCAGGATTCCGAGTCCCGGCAGCTCTGCCAATCATCTGTTACAGGAAGCCGCCATGCTCACCTGAGCTCTGGTAAGTGCAACCGGCTCCCGGTATCTCTCATCATCTCCGTACATAGTATAGAGCAGGGATGGCCAACCTGAGGCTCTCCAGCTGCTGCAAAACTACAACTACCAGCATGCCTAGACTGCCTACAGCTATCAGCCTACAGCAGGGCATGGTGTGAGTTGTAGTTTTACAACAGCTGGAGAGCCGCAGGTTGGCCAGCCCTGGTATATAGGCTGTGCTTGATATTGCAGCTCAGCCTCATTTACTTCTAGGGGGCTGAGATGCAACTAGGCCATGTGACCAATGTACAGTGATGTAACATGGCCATAAGAAGAAGATGCAGTGCTCATGGAGTGCTGGGCCTCTTCTAACAGCTGATAGGTAGCGGTCCGTGGTGTCGAACCACCACCGATCTGATATTGATTACCTAGCCTGAGGATAGGTCATCAATTTTAATTATTGGATAACCCCTTTAAGTGTTGTAGCTGAGATAGGAATCATCCCTGGGTTAGATGTCAACCAGGGTTCGGCCCAGAGAACTTTGCATACTCAGAAAGCAGGCCAGGTGTACAAGAGGTGTAGTGAGAAGTCCCCTGGAAAGGACCACTGAGTCTCAATTGCTACTTGCCAAGGAATTTCAAAGTCTTATGGTGCCTTGAGAAGTGGCTTGATCACCTGCACAACAGAAACTATCCACATCCCACAGAGGACATTGTGAAGGCATACAATGGAAGTTCGGCAACTTGCTCAAACAAGGTGCAGAGCATAGTCTGACGTTAGGGTCTGCCTTGAGGTTCCATTGCAGAAAAGGAAGTTTTGCTTGTGCAAGATTCAGCTACAGAATTGGAGTGTAAGGGCACATGCACACGGCCGTTGCACAGCCATGGAGTGGCCTAAAACGGAGGCACGGAACCCCATGAAAGCACTACAGAGTGCTTCCGTGGGGTTCCTCTCCATGCCTCCGCAATGCAAAAACCCCCAAATATATAGAACATGCTGAATGGGTCTGGATCCATCTACGGCAACCGCACGGATGGTGCCCTGGCATTGAGGACCGCAAATTGCAGTCCCCAATGCTCAGAACAGCCGACACACGTTCGTGTGCATGGGCCCTAAGGAGGATTGCTTTAAAGAGACACCTTGGCCTAAGGCCCCATGCACACGGCCGTGTTTCACAGCCGTGTGCGGGCCGTGGAACCGCGGCCTGGATCCCTCCTGAGAGCAGGAGCGCACGGCGTCACTGGCTGCTATGACGCCGTGCGCTCCCTGCTGCCGCCGCAATACAGTAGTACACTGGTATGATCTATACCAGTGTATTACTGTACTGTGCCGGCAGCAGGGAGCGCACGGCGTCATAGCAACCAGTGACGCCGTGCTCTCCTGCTCTCAGGAGGGATCCAGGCCGCGGTTCCACGGGCCGCACACGGCTGTGAAACACGGCTGTGTGCATGGGGCCTAATAATTACCTTTACCAGAGATTTAACCTATAGAAACTATGGAAATTGCATGTGTGTACCATCTGCCAGTCCACTGCATGCTGAGAACTGTCACTGATGTGCTTAAAGTGGAATCTTCAGTAAAGAATTGTTCTACTGCAAAGCTGCCTCATCACCCATTACCTCCTCCACCAATAAATGGGACCCTGCCTTGCACCTCAAAACCACCAACACCACCCCAAACTACATCAGGCAGGAGCCCCAAAACCAAAGGGAGGAACAGGTGTGACCTTCCTATAACTACACAGCCCAGGGGTGTGTCAGAGTGTGTCCTGATTACTCACCATTCTTGCTACCATCACTCCTATCCAGTGTTGGACTGTGGTGCCTAGGGCCCACCAGTAAAATTTATTTTTGGGGGCCCACCGTACGGATACATTCAAATATTACCTGCTCACACAGCAACAAGATGCTACCAGATCAGAAGGTAGGTCCTGGGGAGAAGAGGACACTGGCAGGTTTCCTCTATACCTAGAAGTCATCTCAGCCCTGATCGTGTCTATAATAATAAACTGGGGAGTTTCTTTAATAATCTATCAAGTTTTATTATATGAACATAGGCTGGTTGAGGTGCTGTATGGAATATATGTATGTAATGCAGTAAGTCTACTGTGTTATGTGCCACTTGTGCAGGGGGTGGGAGACTAGGGGCCCACCTTGCTCAGGGGCCCGCCGGGGGATTCACCTGTACCCCTGTGGGCCAGTCAGAGCCTGCTCCTATTCTCTTGTCTGCTCTCCTCCTCCTGGGTTACAGCACATCATATATTGGGGTATTGCTATTCATGCATGTTAGTTACCGTATATATTCTAGAGGACTTGTATACACAGCCATATGACTACTTTGTTTTATAATGACTTGCTCTGCTGTAGTTCAGTATGCCTCCATCATCCATATGTTTGCAGTCATTCTCCCATAGATGGCCTGTATGCACTGTCATATTTAAAGTAGTTATCTGGGACTATAAAATTGATGGCCTATAGCTAGAACAGACTATCAATATTAGATTGGTAGAGGTCTGACTCGGCACCCCTGCCAATCAGCTGTTTGGAGGTGCTGGATGCCACAATCAGTACAGATAGCATGTTATAGAACAGGAGTTGCTGAGCAGACTGATATATGTTTTTGGTGGAAAAAGATCCAGTAAAACTGTAATTTATACATTTATAACTTTAAACAGGTTGTCTCACCTTGAACATTGGTGGAATATGGCTAGGATATGCCACTAATATCAGACAGGTGCAGATCCCACTTCTGTGACCCGCACCTATCTCTACAACAAAGCTCCCAAAGAGAATGAGAGCGCATGCGCAGACGTCCTACATTCATTTCTTTAGCAGTGGCAAAAATGGCTAAGCGCTGGCTCGACTATTTTCAGCAGCTCCATAGAAGTAAATAGAGGGCGGCTGCACAGTGTGCTTTCACGAAATTTAAGTACTCCATTTTAGAGATAGGTGTGGGTCCCAGAGGTGGAACCTGCACCTATCTGACATTTGTGGCATAGGTGAGCCAGAAAGGGTTATCCCCATGATTAATGTAAGAAATGAAAATCTGATACCATATAGTACATGAATAACAAACTTAGAACCAGCCCTGTACCTGGATCCAGAGATTCATTCATTGCTCCAACTGCTCTGCTAGATTTATTGTAAGCTGACAGTTTAGGGGGCGTGCACTTTCATGGGGATAGTGTCCTTTCTACTGCAGCTGGTGGCAGGTGAAGGATGGAACTAAGCATATACTTCTACCTCACTGAGCAGGTGTCACGGTAGGTAGGTAAGCAGGGAAATAACCAAACACAGGGAAAACAACCAGAACAATTTACTAGGCCCAAAAGCTAAGGAGAAAAGGGTCACCTCCTAGCGATCCCTAAGGCTTTCCCTATACTGCTGTGCACATGTGCATACCCTTATGGTGGATATGCACATGCCCTCGTGCCTAAGTCTATATACCCTGGGAAAACCCTGAGCTGTAGGGAAGAGGCGACCTGCTTCTTCAAACAGGAAGAAGCAAGCGTTTCCTTAGAGGCCTAGATAAAAGACACCAGGGGAAGAAACAGAGAGGACTTATCTTGAGCTGAGCTGGAGGAGACGATCCACAACACATCCAAAGCCCACAGGAATTAACTATAACCCGCACAGGCCACTGGGAGAAGGAGTAATAAATAGCCTATCTAACAATCAACCCAGTACACCTGAGGGAAGGTGGATCCAGCTCAAACCCAAACCAAAACAAAGAGAAGAGTCAGACATGTGCAGCCAGCCTGGCAGATCTCCGCACATTCACAGAGCAAGGCCTGACAGCAGGGCAGAGAAATTAGAAAAAGAGCAAACAGCAGGTGGCGCCATACAGATAGATTTTAGTGAATAACTGAGTGGCTATACAAAATGTTGAATTACAAGCAATTTCAATAGTATTCTGATCCAGGTGCTGCTTTGAAAAATGTTGAATGTTTTTCGTGGGATGATCCCTTTAAGATGAATCTCTGTGCACTTATACACACAGTGCTATCAATCACTGATAACATCTCTGTGTACAACTCAAGTCAGGAAAAGTAAAGATATAAATGTATAAATTACAAGTTTTACTGAATCTTTTCCACAAACCCGTATATCAATCTGCTCAGCTTCTCCTGCTCTATAACATGTTGCCTGCAGATTACACTACATTTTGTGGTGACCGGTCCCTTTAAAAAGGGGTTCTCCGGGCTGTCATAGACATACAGCAGCGGTGAGAAGGGAGATGGCACGTGTGCACTGCGCACACCGTCTCCTCGATCTGATATTGATGACCTATCCTGAGGATAGCAGAAAGAAATGAAGTTACAGCAGCATCTCCGGCGTATCCTTTATTGAAGCCTTGAGTGTGTACAGATAGCATAAATATGACGTTTAGGCTACATAGTAGCCTTTATCAAGCATGTAAACAATGATTATAGCAGCCATAAATATTAAAAGTTAACTCCTCCCACCAAATGGTGGGACCAACCATCGTAAAGCCACAACCCACTATTATCATCTGTGTAATCAAAAAGTGAACACATTTTAATATCTTAATAAAACACACCAGTGCCTAATTAGTCCATGTGTTTACCCTGTGCAAGATGATCACCGTCATCCCACCTAGAATGTAACTGGACTCCATGTCGGCGTCTAGCAAGGTGCATTGAGCATGTCCGTGACGTCATCGCCAACATACATACCCAACGCCTCCTGAGCGCCCTCATGATCGGCGTATCCACGCCGCCCACTTCCTGAGGATAGGTCATCAATATGGGGCTATGATGGCTAATCTCCGACACTCCAGCTGTGGTAAAACTACCACTCCCAAGATGTACACTTGCTTGGCTGTTCTCAGCACTCCATAGAAATCAATGGAGCATGCTGGGAGTCATAGTTTCACCACAGCTGGAGTGCCGGAGATTAGTCATTACTGATATAGGGCAGCCTGGAGAATTTAATTTTGTTCTTTGCTATGACTTAGGGCTCTTTCACACCTGCGTTATGGTCTTCCGGCATAGAGTTCCGTCGTCGGGGCTCTATGCCGGAAGAATCCTGATCAGGATTATCCTAATGCATTCTGAATGGAGAGAAATCCGTTCAGGATGCATCAGGATGTCTTCAGTTCCGGAACGGAACGTTTTTTGGCCAGAGAAAATAGTGCAGCATGCTGCGCTTTTTGCTCCGGCCAAAAAAACGGAAGACTTGCCGCAAGGCCGGATCCGGAATGAATGCCCATTGAAAGGCATTGATCCGGATCCGGCCTTAAGCTAAACGTCGTTTCGGCGCATTGCCGGATACGACGTTTAGCTTTTTCTCAATGGTTACCATGGCTGCCGGGACGCTAAAGTCCTGGCAGCCATGGTAAAGTGTAGTGGGGAGCGGGGGAGCAGCATACTTACCATCCGTGCGGCTCCCGGGGCGCTCCAGAGTGACGTCAGGGCGCCCCAAGCGCATGGATCACGTGATCGCATGGCACGTCATCCATGCGCATGGGGCGCTCTGACGTCATTCTGGAGCGCCCCGGGAGCCGCACGGATGGTAAGTATACCGCTCCCCCGCTCCCCGCTCCTACTATGGCAACCAGGACTTTAATAGCGTCCTGGGTGCCATAGTAACACTGAAAGCATTTTGCATTTTCGTCTTCAAATGCTTTCAGTACACTTGCGTTTTTCCGGATCCGGCGTGTAATTCCGGCAAGTGGAGTACACGCCGGATCCGGACAACGCAAGTGTGAAAGAGGCCTTAAACCAACAAGTTTTTTTCTTCTGCCTTTATTGTAACTAGGTTATTACCTTATGGCAATAGGTTTGTAAGGGCGCGCTCAGTTGTATCCACTGACATGTTTGGTGACCACAGGAAGTTATGTATCAGCACATCTCGTAATTCTTTTCTGCGCTGTCCTTGCATGGTTTGCTCTCCGCAGCTCATTTTTATGCAGATCTTTCATTGCTTTTACAGCGGCAGATATAATCGTATTTCAACAGCTGGCTACGCTTACTGTAAAACACATGAAGTTAATTGAAGCCTATAAAATTTGGACACTGAATGGAAAACAGATTAATCCCGTTATGTATTCTCACACCCTGCAAATTCCTTAATCTGCAGAGCAAGGGCCGGTGGACGCAGCTAGCGGAGTAGAAACATAACAGGATGAACCAGGAACAGGGCTTCTTTGTGGCTGGAAGAGTGATTTACCCTTCCTGGGTATAGGTCATTGCTGAGTAACTGGTTGCACAAAGCAGGGTGCCACTCGAGTGGAATTTAGGCAGGAATGTGCTGCTTAGTATTCTTCATGGACTGGTTTCAGTGCTTTGGAAACTATACAATAGGTTGACTCTTTTCAAATTAAAGGGCCACCGCTCACACAAATTGTCCGGATCGTGGATCCACATAAATACCAATACCTGGATATGGTGGCTTTGTTACCTTTAGCAGTGAGGGTCATCTGACACTAATATGATTTAGATCCATTACCCTGGGAACTAATCAGCAGACTACAGGCTGGAGTTTACATGAGTCTGTAAATTTAGTAGTTGCACTCGAAAATTGTACAGAATAAAATAATAGGTGCACCTTATGTGGCGTGCCAGAACCACAGGGCCTACACGTGAGGTGCACGGTGGGCTGATGAGGGGCCAATAATAACACAGTTCATCGGTTTACTCACGGTTAGCAGAAAGCCTCCCTGGGCCAGCAGCACAGTGATGAGGAAGACAGCACGAAATCCTCCGAGGCACACTCTGTGGTAGGGAAGCACCAGCCTAGATAGAGGTCAAGGTGCCCTTGATGGCAGTGGTGTTTAGGGTGCTTGTGGCGGCTGGGTCCCTTGGTGGTATTTGTCGCGACGCCAGTACCGTAAATGGTGGTACAACCAGTGGTAAGAATGAACTTTTACTGATGTTGGTTCCAGTTGCAGCATATACATCCAGACAGAATACAGTCTTTTGTTCTTTAGAGGAATTCTGTTGATCCACTGTTAATAGGTTTGGCTGGGTTTTAACTTCGCTTCAAGGTCCCTTTTAAACCAGTGTAATTTGGTGAGGTTGCCAGTGGCTAAAGTATCCTTCACCTGGATTCCCAAAGGTCTTGGATGCCTGGGTAGTGGCTTTTGTCTTTCCTTTCTTTTGTCCCTTCCTGGACTAGACTTTTGCCTGAGCAGTTTGGTGCTTGATCTGCACTCTCTCAAACTTAACAACAGACTGACTACAGATAAGACCTGAGCTGGGCTGGATATCCCAGAGTAGTGCTATCCCCATCTAGTGGTGGGATGTATAAATTACACCTAGCCAGCCTATGAACAGGGATACAACAGGTGATGGAATGCAAATAACATGCAATGCAATAATGCCATTTCACAGTGATTTTGCAGTTCCCACGTGTCCTGAGTGGGACGCTGCACTTAGCCCTTCTGCGCCTTTAAACAGTAAAATTTGTTGCTGTCATCCAAGAGCCATAACTTTTTTTTTTACTTTTTGATTCACAGAGCCATGAGGGTTTTTTTGTTGGACAATTTGTATATTTAAAAGGGTTTTCCAAGATTACTTCAGCTTCTTTCACACTTGCGTTTACATTTTACGGTATTAAGATCCGTCATAGGATCTCAATACTGGAGAAAAACGCTTCCGTTTTGTTCCCATTAATTGTCAATGGGAACAAAACTGAACAGAATGGAATGCTCCAAAATGCATTCTGTTCCGTTTTGTTGCATTCCCATACCAGAGAGAAAACCGCAGCATGCTGTGGTTTTATTTCCATCATGGGATGAGGAGTAAAACTGATCCGGCATAACCCACAATGCAAGTCAATGGGGACGGATCCGTTTTCTCAGACACAATAGAAAACGGATCCATCCCCCATTGACTTTCGATGGAGTTTATTACGGATCCGTCTTGGCTATGTGAAAGATAATGCAACCGGATCCGTTCATAACGGATGCAGGCGGTTGTATTATCAGTAACTGAAGCATTTTTGGATAGGTAATCAGTATCTGATCTGTCGGGGTTCGACACCCGAGACCCCCGTTGATCAGCTGTTTTAGAAGATACCGGCACTGCTGTGAGCCCCGCTGCCTTCTCGCTGCTTACCAAGCACAGTGCTGTCCATTTGGTGCTTGGTCTTGCAGCCCAGCCCCATTCACTTGAATATTACTGAGCTGCTTCACGTGATCAATGAACGTGATGTCATATGGCCTAGGAAAAGCAGAGAGAGGGCCACTGTGCTCACAGGAGAGCTGCAACCTTCTCAAACAGCTGGTCAGCGGGGGTCCCGGGTATTGGACCTCCACCGATCAGATACTGATGATCTGTCATGAGGATAGGTCATCAGTTAAAAATAAATCTCAGAAAACCCCTTTAAGGCTGGGTCCATTCAGACGTCCGTAGCGCATTGCGGATCTGCAATACACCCGACTGGCACCCCCATAGAACTGCAATTGCGGACAAGAATAGGACATAGGACTATTTTTTTCTGGAGCCGCGGACCGGAAGATCGGGGGCAATTTGCGGAACGGGTGCGGACCCATTATACGGACGTGTGAATGGAGCCTATCACATACTGAAAAAACGGAAATAAATTCTGTAGGGTGGTAATGAACCCCCCCTCCCCTCCACACAATTTTGTAATTGTTTTTTGGGTTTTGTTTTGTGCAGCAAAACTAACATGTTACCTTTATTCTGCAGGTCAGTATGATTACAGTGATACTAAAGTTATTTCGTTTTTTTTTTATGCTTTACGACTTTAGTATTGCAGTCTGTGGTGCTTTTGACATCTTCCTATTAAGGCAAGTTTCACACTAGTGTTAAAATCTTCCGGCAGACTGTTTCAGCAGCCTGCCAGAGTTCATCATATCTGGCATAGCTGGATATTGCCTTTCCCCGCTCCAGCCCATTGACTATAATGGGACCTGGCGGGGATCTGGCCTATTTCCAGCATTAGTGCTGGGATTCGGCCGGACAAAAATCGGTGCAACTGAAAATTTTTATTTTATCCATTTGTTCTTTTAGTTATGGGTTAAAAAGGAACTGGACCATTATTAATTCCTTGAATGGTTTTCTGGGGTTTTAATATTGATACGATAGGTTATCAATTGTAGATTAGTAAGGATCCGACTGATCAATGGCCCCTTTTAAAGATGTTTGGGATTAAACAAGAATTCTGCTTTATCTTTAAAAAAAATCATAACCAGTTTTTTCTAATATACAGTACTTTACCTAAATTGTTCTTTAGGTTGTTGTTTCACAGAACTGATAGTCATAAGCATTTCATGTTCTGACGCATGGTGCCTCTTTATATCACTGTGTTCTCCTGTAGAATTATTGTTTCTAGTCATGTAACAAGCTGTAATATTTGTAACTTTTTTTTCTCATCAATTCTGTATGTTCTTGAGAAAAGTTTCAGAGGTACACACATACTGACAGGCCCAGAGATTTTTATGGTAACGTACTACAGAACCGTTTAGGGGTGGGATTCAAATTTTTAACAACAGGTTCCAAATGGCAGACACGCTGTGCCACGACACATGTTTACATATACATACAGACGTGGACAAAATTGTTGGTACCCTTTGGTCAATGAAAGAAAAAGTCACAATGGTCACAGAAATAACTTTAATCTGACAAAAGTAATAATAAATTAAAATTCTATAAATGTTAACCAATGAAAGTCAGACATTGTTTTTCAACCATGCTTCAACAGAATTATGTAAAAAAATAAACTCATGAAACAGGCATGGACAAAAATGATGGTACCCCTAGAAAACACAGAACATAATGTGACCAAAGGGACATGTTAATTCAAGGTGTGTCCACTAATTAGCATCACAGGTGTCTACAACCTTGTAATCAGCCATTGGGCCTATATATATGGCTCCAGGTAATCACTGTGTTGTTTGGTGATATGGTGTGTACCACACTCGACATGGACCAGAGGAAGCAAAGGAAAGAGCTGTCTCAAGAGATCAGAAAGAAAATTATAGACAAGCATGTTAAAGGTAAAGGCTATAAGACCATCTCCAAGCAACTAGATGTTCCTGTGAGTACAGTTGCACATATTATTCATAAGTTTAAGATCCATGGGACTGTAGCCAACCTCCCTGGACGTGGCCGCAGGAGGAAAATTGATGACAAATCTAAGAGACGGATAATCCGAATGGTAACAAAAGAGCCTAGAAAGACTTCTAAAGAGATTCAAGGTGAACTTCATGCTCAAGGAACATCAGTGTCAGATCGCACCATCCGTCGTTGTTTGAGCCAAAGTGGACTACATGGGAGACGACCAAGGAGGACACCATTGTTGAAAACGAATCATAAAAAAGCAAGACTGGAATATGCCAAACTACATGTTGACAAGCCACAAAGCTTCTGGGAGAATGTCCTGTGGACAGATGAGACAAAAATCGAAGTTTTTGCCAAGGCACATCAGCTGTATGTTCACAGACGAAAAAATGAAGCATATCAAGAAAAGAACACTGTCCCTACTGTGAAACATGGAGGAGGCTCTGTTATGTTCTGGGGCTGCTTTGCTGCGTCTGGCACAGGGTGTCTTGAATCTGTGCAGGGTACAATGAAATCTCAAGACTATCAAGGAATTCTAGAGAGAAATGTACTAGCCAGTGTCAGAAAGCTTGGTCTCAGTCGCAGGTCATGGGTCTTGCAACAGGACAATGACCCAAAACACACCGCTAAAAACACCCAAGAATGGCTAAGAGGAAAAAATTGGACTATTCTAAAGTGGCCTTCTATGAGCCCTGACCTCAATCCTATTGAGCATCTTTGGAAGGAGCTGAAACATGCAGTCTGGAAAAGGCACCCTTCAAACCGGACACAACTGGAGCAGTTTGCTCATGAGGAGTGGGCCAAAATACCTGCTGAGAGGTGCAGATGTCTCATTGACAGTTACAGGAAGCGTTTGATTGCAGTGATTGCCTCAAAAGGTTGCGCAACAAAATATTAAGTTAGGGGTACCATCATTTTTGTCCATGCCTGTTTCATGAGTTTATTTTTTTACATAATTCTGTTGAAGCATGGTTGAAAAACAATGTCTGACTTTCATTGGTTAACATTTATAGAATTTTAATTTATTATTACTTTTGTCAGATTAAAGTTATTTCTGTGACCATTGTGACTTTTTCTTTCATTGACCAAAGGGTACCAACAATTTTGTCCACGTCTGTATACCATATATATGCAACCCATGTACATACACCATATAAATAGTACACATGCATAAATTAACCATATACATGGTACACATACATAAATACACCATATATACACTACACACACATACCACCCAACTAAGGAGCTAAACTATCAGCGGCACGCAATGCAATGGAGTTGAACATCTCCAGCTGTCCTGCTACCGCCAGAGCTCCCAATCGGGACTTAGCCAGTACCACAGTTCTCCAATCCAGTTGTAATTTTAACAACCGGATCTGGAGGGAACTGGCTGAATGGAGGGAACTGGCTGAATCCCATCCCTGGAACCGTTCAACACAGATCCATAATACTACTGTGTTTCAGGGTTGAAAACCTTCTATTTAGTTTTTATTTTACAAGAAAAATCTGTAGAGAATTTGGGAAACCACAATGAGAAATATTCTAATATATGTGTATTGCTCAGATACTAATATGAACACATAAGCAATATTTACTGTAGACAGTAAAATGGTGATAATTACAAATCAACTGCACGTGCTCCACCAGCTTAAAAAATTATCCTGGACAGAAATATACGGTATATATTTTTATACATATATATATATACACTCACCTAAAGAATTATTAGGAACACCATACTAATACGGTGTTGGACCCCCTTTTACCTTCAGAACTGCCTTAATTCTACGTGGCATTGATTCAACAAGGTGCTGATAGCATTCTTTAGAAATGTTGGCCCATATTGATAGGATAGCATCTTGCAGTTGATGGAGATTTAAGGGAAGCACATCCAGGGCACGAAGCTCCCGTTCCACCACATCCCAAAGATGCTCTATTGGGTTGAGATCTGGTGACTGTGGGGGCCATTTTAGTACAGTGAACTCATTGTCATGTTCAAGAAACCAATTTGAAATGATTCGAGCTTTGTGACATGGTGCATTATCCTGCTGGAAGTAGCCACCAGAGGATGGGTACATGGTGGTCATGAAGGGATGGACATGGTCAGAAACAATGCTCAGGTAGCCTGTGGCATTTAAACGATGGCCAATTGGCACTAAGGGGCCTAAAGTGTGCCCAGAAAACATCCCCCACACCATTACACCACCACCACCATCCTGCACAGTGGTAACAAGGCATGAGGGATATATGTTCTCATTCTGTTTACGCCAAATTCGGACTCTACCATTTGAATGTCTCAACAGAAATTGAGACTCATCAGACCAGGCAACATTTTTCCAGTCTTCAACAGTCCAATTTTGGTGAGCTTGTGCAAATTGTAGCCTCTTTTTTGGAGATGAGTGGTACCCGGTGGGGTCTTCTGCTGTTGTAGCCCATCCGCCTCAAGGTTGTGCGTGTTGTGGCTTCACAAATGCTTTGCTGCATACCTCGGTTAGAACGAGTGGTTATTTCAGTCAACGTTGCTCTTCTATCAGCTTGAATCGGTCGGCCCATTCTCCTCTGACCTCTAGCATCAGCAAGGCATTTTCGCCCACAGGACTGCCGCATACTAAATGTTTTTCCCTTTTCACACCATTCTTTGTAAACCCTAGAAATGCTAGAAATGGTTGTGCGTGAAAATCCCAGTAACTGAGCAGATTGTGAAATACTCAGACCGGCCCGTCTGGCACCAACAACCATGCCACACTCAAAATTGCTTAAATCACCTTTCTTTCCCATTCTGACATTCAGTTTGGAGTTCAGGAGATTGTCTTGACCAGGACCACAACCCTACATGCATTGAAGCAACTGCCATGTGATTGGTTGACTAGATAATCACATTAATGAGAAATAGAACAGGTGTTCCTAAAAATTCTTTAGGTGAGTGTATATTATACTGTATTGTACTATACAAAAGTCTGGGATTATACAGACAGCCCTGCTCTGTACAAAGTGTAATTTTAAAAAAAATCTGTATGAATGAAAGGCCATTGGAAAAATACATATGGAATTTATGGTGTTAAAGTGGCTGTCCAGTAAGGAGTTAAAAAAAGATATGTAAATCACTACTTATAGATGATCCTTACCTGCTATTTATTTCCCTCTGATCTTGCTCCTTGGCTGCTGACTACAGTTTAGCTACAGTGCATACAGAGAGTCTGAGGTGGTCTGAGACACGCCTCCTGTCTCATAATTGGTTCAGGCTGCTGCTCTCTCCCTCCTCCCTGCAGCACTGCCTCCTCTGATTGGCTGCCTCTTATAAACACAAGTCTATCACGGGCTGGCCAGGAAGTCAGTTCATGGAGAGATGAATTCCCCAGTACAGCAATGGCAGAATAGATATAAAGTTCAGATTAGTAAAGCACAAGTGGGAAAATATCATTTATGATAATACAATGATACGTCTTCAAATCAGTGAGAGCTTTTAGTGCTTGTTCTTTTTGTTATTATGCTTCAATTACCCAAATTACTCTCTGTATCAGAGGAAATGATGGAAAAGCAGCCATAAAAAGCATTACTCTGTATGTTTGTGGCAATTACCTGATAATTTTCTTTTTACAGAGTGTATATAATCGTGACCCAGAAACTGTCATGTGCTGTGTGTGCCAGTAGATGGCCCCAGCCTCCACAGTTAGATTAGCATTAGCCGGTCAGGACTTCAATTTCAATTACTACAACAAAATTATACCTACTTAATCCTACCCCAATGCATAATCTGTAACAGGGTCCCAATCTACCATGTGACATCTATAATATCAGTGTATTTTTCTGCACCAGCCAGGGCATGAACACTATTTCTGTACCTCTTATAGCTATGCCTTTTGAGTCTGTTAATCCTTCTCTTCCTGGTTCATGAATAGAATGGCAGAGCTACTGTGAAAATTCCCACTGACACTAGGTTTACTATAGTGGAGTCATGCCTTCTGTGCCCGATCTGGTTTTGAACAGATCCTGATTGACCCCTTTGAAATGAATGGGGTTCTCTGGGCTTTTACTATTTATGAGGATAGGTTATCAATATCAGATTATTGGGGGTCCGACACCCGACAACCCTGCAGATGAGCTGTATGAGGTGACTGTGCGCGCAGTGCCCTCTCCTGTCTCTCTTCCTGCTCACCACTGCTTTGCCATAGACAGCAGGGTCCATTGGGTTGTTCTATTCTTGCCATTAAAATTAAACTAAAGTCTGAAGGAAAATTTGAATGTCTACAAATGGGTGGATTTTTACATTTCACCTGTTTAGTAACGTGTTGTCCTATATTGAACATGAACGGTGTCTGGCTGCAGTTCTCGCAGTTGCACTCTTCTGTCCTTTTACAATTGCAATACCCCAGATAGGGAATCTGCAATTGTTTGTTCTATTTTGTATTGATGTCATGTTATGTTATTTATCTGCCATATGCTTCAGCAATGATGATATATGGTTGGCATTAGGAATGGAATTTTCCATCCTTCCCGACTAGCTTGGAGTGGGAAGGTCCTACTTCCTGCCAGAAGAAGGTGCCCGGAGTGAGGGAGCATGTCCATTTGCTCCCACTCCATGGACCTTGGGGCTAAAGTCAGAGCTCGTCTGTGAGGTCTACTACTCCAGGGAGACTTCAGGGTCCCAGGCCACCAGAATATCTGCACGTTACAGCGTACCAAGTCAGCATAGTGATCAGCACTACACCTATATAGACTCCACTGCAAGGTGAGGGATAACAAGTTAAGACACCCATCACCACAGTCAGGACAGGCACACTCAATAGACTGCATATCACAATTGGACACCTATAGGCACAAGTTCCAGCTTATTGCTGTTAGTGCAGGGAAATTAGGAGAGTCAGAAGGACTACCCTAGAGTGCTATTGTCTGCCATCTTGCCTGACTCCATACCTCATCTTCTGTGGATTTAGACATTACACCTTGTACAGATGACAGCTGGATGTACTGTAACTCATGCTTTGCACTCAGTAAAGAAAAACGTTTGATGTTCTTCTACATCTAACTAATTCCTTACACCACCTTTTCACTGCACCGATCCCCAGGGAGAAATGGCCTGAGGGAGTACGCCATGTCCCAACATCTCATCGGGGCCACTACCACTCCCATCCTCTGCACCAGGTCCTCATGGTCTCGCTGCACAATGTTTTAGGTATTCAGAAATTAAGATGACCAGTTAGACTATTGAGGTTTGTCATGTCTTCTGTGGAGCCCATCACACCTTTTCAGAGTAACTCTGAAGTTGTTAATGCCTTGTCCTGCCACTGACCTGATGCTTTTCCTCACATTTAAATTTGGAACCTAAAAGTTCCATATTAAGTTGAATTATTTTCCATAGATACCTGACAGCTGGATTTTAGAGCCACAGATGTTAGCATTCCTGTAATAGAAAATGGCAAAAAGACATAGCCAACTTTCTTCATACCTTTACGGAAAATGTATAACTGTGATGGAGGGGAGACGGTGCAGTACATCATGTCCTTAGAGGCAGCTGTCTATCCTGAATGGTTCCATGGAAATTGTTTTAACTGTTGGCTATTGAACCTGGGTTTCCCTGTAAGTTCCATAGTATTCATCCAAAGGGTTTTTGCTCGATACTTTTAAGGATGCTGGATAGTAGAAGTATAGGCTGTAATTTATTTATTTATTTTTTAATCAAAGTCAGCAGCTGAAAGATTCTAACATATGGCTAATGCATGTATTTGGATCTGCTGAAAAATGTAAAAAAAAATTGATCTGTTACTTAGGTCACCCTTCTTAAAATACTATGTTGCCCTATGTATAGTATCTGTTTATCAGGTGGACATACTGACACTGCCGTACAGGGACCTTGAGGGCAGGGAAGCCCCATGTTACCACAACACTGGGACCAATGGATTGTTGATTCATTCTCCAAGGAAACGCGTTGCACCAAGCTGTCCCGTCTCCCCCATTTTATGTCTAAATCTGGTGCTCACACAAACTCTGAGCTCTAGTTTTTATGGCCGATACTGATATGAAGATGTAAGCCATTTTATTACATATGCTTCCCTTACTAAGAACAGTTTTTCAATAAAAAGACAAAAACCTGCTAATTCCACCTCTGTTCTCTGGACATTATCCAGTGCAAATACATTATTGTGAACTGCACAAACAAAGACGTGGACATGTTGGCCAAGGTGGTGACTACTTGGGAACAAGTTTTTATTTTTATATCTGCTGTTGGGTTTGGCAACGTACATGACCATAACTAATTTTCTACTCATACACTGTGTGTATTGTCCTGTGCCAAGAGTCATTTGCTTTAATTGTGTTCTGCCTTTATTACATGCAATTGACATCTTCCCAACATCCTGGTGGAAGGTGGGGTGCCCTTGTTGATGGAAGATTTGTGGGATGTGAGGCAGGAAATGTAGACGGAGGTAGTAGTCTGGTTGCAATTTTAAACAGTTCCCTTAATTGAGCAGCATTTACATTTACATGTATTCACAAGAGGAGCAGGCACAGTACTTGAACATTGCTAACAGGTCCTGAGACGGTGGATATGAGGGACAGTGCAGGCACTCCCTGAATCACTTTCCAAAGTGCCAATGCTATCTTTTGAATCCACCCGAGTGGTGTAAATTCTCGCTGCGGGGTGCAGGCCATTAGATTTCTTTGGTATCACCTGGGAGCCTGAAGGCACTAGCCCAGCTAACGCTGTGGAGAGCAGGAGCCCGAAAGGGCTATGAACATCTTCAGGGCAAGTTTTTATGATTGCATTTTGCTCAGTTTGTGCTAAAAAAAATAATATAAAAATGTTTCTGTGCTAAAAAAATCAATTGGTCTTTATTAAAATTTCCCAACACTTTTTGTGATAAAGGGTTGAGTTTTAGCCTTACAGCTAGGTTCCCTTATCTCTGAACTACTCTGAACTATTAATAGCTCATAAACCCTTTTTTAAATTATATTCTTATCAGAAACCTAAAAATTTAACTATGATGAGTGCAGGGGCGTAGCTATAGGGGGTGAGGAGGTAGCAGTCGCTACCGGGCCCAGGAACCTGAGGGGGTCCAAAGACCCTTGTGCCACCTAAGACACTGGCATTATTGAAAGTGCATGCTGGTCAATTTACACCTCTGCCTGTAGGGAAGGGGTTTGGTCAAGAATTTGGCATGAGGGGGTGTTCTTTCAATGTTTGCCTCAGGCAGCAGGAAGGCTACGTGCTCCCCTGCCCCTTTTCAACAACCACTGAGGGAAGGGGGGCCCAAGCTGAACTCTTGCACTAGGGCCCATGAACTTTTAGCTACGCCCCTGATGAGTGTTTATGAGCTGTCAGGAGATCAGACATAAGGCTGACCGGACACAGTGTGAACACAAAGCCTGTACTGGAGACTCAACACTGTATAGAGAAAGGGGCTAAAAATTTTGAATACCAATAAAAAAAAGACCAATATAAAAAAATATTTTTAACTCAAAATGGGTACAATGCAATAATAAAAATAGCATAAAGGTGCATTTACTCCACAGACTTAAATCATGCACAATCTGTCTGTACTGACTGCTCTACCACCTAGAAACGAATCTGGGCTACTTTCCCTTAGTGGAGACCACTTGATTTGTTTCCTTTGGACCCTTCAGCTGGCTGTTACCTACTTACAGAACTGCTTAAAGGGGTTATGCGCTAATTTCCAGATCTCTTAGACTGGCTAGACCTGAATTGGTAATCAAATTTACCTAATCCCTGGCGCTGGGTCCTGCCTAGTTTGCTCCCCAGCTCGTGCTGCTTGTCGCGGGTCACTCCATGTAAACTTCCAGTTTGACGCTGCTGCAGCCAATCACTGGCCGCAGCAGTTATCTGTGCCCCTTGTGTCACGCAACCATTTAACATGATGCAAGGGGAGCAGCAGCCAGTGATTTGCTGCAGTGGTGTCAAACAGGAAGTTTTAATGTAGGGACCCAAGACAAACAGTGGAAGCTGGGGAGCAAACAAACTTGGCCCCAGCGCCGGGGATCAAGTAAGTATGATCAGAAAGGCGGGTATTGCCAGTCTGAGAGGTCTAAAAATTTGTGCAGAACCCCTTTAAGCAGCATGCTTCTGCTTCCCTCACTGCTCTCCAACTGACCTACAAAACAGCAAAAGAACCCAGCTCAAAGAGGAGGGCCGCACCACTGCCTAGCAGCAGCACCTAGGGAAGAGTTTTTAACCCCACATTCACAGCCATTAGGATAAAAGTTAAACAAACAGCAGTAAGGAAAGAAATACAATTATACAATATAAAACATCACTTTTGCAGTGAACCACTGGGTCACTGCACAATTTTAATATTGATGAGTGTATAGCTAATTTCACATCTCTGGTTGTCCTCTCCAACAGGCTGTTCCGGCATACAATGCGAAACATTGCGTGCAGCGGTTTTCATCTGGCCGATTCTTGGCATATTTGCGACCATTATAGTCAACGGAGACTGGAGGGCAGGCGGCAGTATTTGCCAATTCCGGACTCTGAGAACTCCGGGAGGCTGCTCTATGCCAAAACAGCCTGCTGAAGAGGATAGTTGGAGATGTGAAACTAGCTTATTTTTGTAAAATTCCCCTTCCCCCTTACTTAATACTTAAGCATAAAAACCCCTTTAAGTATTATACAATTTCTATTGAAATCAGCGGGCTGCCGTGTAATGCAGGGACGTGTAGGGTCATGAACCTGGAACTTCCATTCCTAACTACGGATTCCCGTTTATTGGAATTTCATAAATAGTGCTAGAAGAGCAAGCAGCCCTTTTTAATGTCTTGTCGGGGTCTATTCATTGTAATTCATTGTAATAGAGGAAGCCCCCCTTGCTAAGGATCCCACTTACCAAAGCTGCAAAGAGCGCTTCCCATTCTAGAGGACTCGGCACAATGATGAATTACATGGTCCTTCACTAGTTTGAATGGGTACCATGTAATACAACATTTTTTCTCCAGCTTCTACTACAGGAGAAATCTACAACCACCAGCAGCTTCTGACTGCCAGTCCGTCCTCCCTCAGAGAATTGGTGCGGTGGGGGAATATGTTAGACCAGATGGGACAATGGTGTACAATTTGTAATATTTAGTCCTGAAGCAATGTTATCCAAGCACAAAGCTGTGAAGACACATTGAGCATCAAAGTATAGTAGAAAAAAAAAAAAGAACAAATAACCCAAAAAAATACAGCAAATATTCCAGACAATAATAGGAGGCACAGTCAACGAGCAGTCATATTATACAGTATGTGGTAACTTATTACACTTGTTATATTTCCAGTAACAAAGGGGGGATTAATCAAAACCAGTGTAAAAGAAACCAGGCTTAGTTTTCCATGAATCAGATTCCACCTTTCATTTTTCACAGCTCCTTTGGAAAATGAACGGTGGAATCTGATTGGTTTCTATGGGCAAATAAGCCAGTTCTACTTTACACTAGTTTTGATAAATCTCCTCCTAAGTCCCATACAAGCCTTCCCTTTGGTTCACATACAGACACCCAGACCTATATTATATGTGATGAAGCACTATTAGAGCTATGTATAGTTTTGGCATCCTGACAACAAATGTGTCCCACAAATAACACTGCTTATTTCTTTACACAGCGGGCCTAATGCATAAAAATGAATACAGACATAAAATGGGAACGTCCTCCATGACAACCAGTCACATCACTGCTTTCATTTTCTAACCTGTTCTGTAAAAATTAAAGCTGAAAACGTATTTGTTGCTAAGGGCTCCTGCTTCCCCTGTACTGGTTGCTATACATGAGGCCTAGTGCCTGTCACCATCCTGCCTAAATTATACTGTGCGTTTTAGTGTAATTGCTGAAAACTGGTTTATGTCCTGGGTTGTGATGAATAATAATAATCTATCTTTACATTGGTGACCATAGTATCATATGCCGTACAGGAAAGCAATAGGGCAGAGTTTCTACTGTTCATGCCAGATGATAACATGACCTGGGATGAGCGAATTGATTTGTACGATTCATTCATCAAATAGAGTTCTTCATCTACGAGGGGACAATCTGGCATCTGCGCCGCTGGTCCGAGTCGTGGGACAAGTAAAGAGGCTTTGCTGCCGATACCAGACCAGCGACTGCATGGTTGCCAATTATCCTGAGTTTGATGGGACTGTCCCTGATTTTCAAAGACAGTCCCAGCAAATTTGTGCTGTCCTAGGCAAAAAATGGGCGAGACTGACATGAATGCTGCCGATATGTGGGTGTTCCCGGGTAGAGTCGGGGCATTCCGCAGTGCGGGACTTATATGCCCTGATTTTACCAACTGAAATATTGGTAAGTATGGAGACTGTGCAAGTGCCGCTACACTTCTGGGTAGCAGAGCATGAACAGTCCTTGGAAGCAGAGCCACGACCAGCACGAGATTGTCAGGGCCAGGTGAGTTGTCCGGCCATGTCAAATATGTGGAGGGTGGGAGCTTCTTCAGCAGCGGGGACACCCCATCGTAGCTAAATAACTATTTGATGAAAAAGATTTGTATGAATCAATGCGCTCATTGTGCTACATAATATTACATTAGTAAATGTGAGCTAATACGTTTATGCATCAAAAACTACAAACTAGAATTTAGTTTTGGTTTCCATGGTAATGAAAATGTCAGCATATATTAAAAATGCTTAAAAGGTTTTCTGCACTTCATGTATTTCTTGCAAGAACTGACATTTGTTATGTCCTTCTCAGCCTTCAGGAAATGAACTACGTGGGGCAGCTAGCAGGTTCTGTGCTGGGCCGAGTACGAGACCTCTATAAAGGTGTCAATCCAGCAACCTTGTCTGGTTCCATTGATGTGGTTGTGGTCCGACAACCTGATGGCTCCTTTCGATCTTCACCTTTCCATGTACGGTTTGGGAAACTTGGTATCCTGCGGTCGACTGAGATGACTGTAAGTGCAGACTAAAAAGATTATATATACTGGCAGGTAATCCTAGTTGGCTTGTGGAAGTCATCAAATTGACTCTGAAGGGTGGAAAACATGTATACCAGATGGGCACCCTAGCAAACCCCCATCCCCCAATTCTACCTTCTCCTCCATGTACTGAGAGCACTTCTTTTCTTCATGGGACACTTCCATCCACTGTTTATTCACATATGAGCAACATATATGTGAATATTCTAAGTATTTAATAACTCACTCCATGTATACTAGTTACTGTCCAGAGTCTTTACTTTCCTCTCTGCATGGACTTTTAACACGGAAGACAGTCTCACTTAACAATCTTTGCCAGACCAGCAGTCAGACCAGAAAGGACTAAGGGACAGTCACTGTATTAAAGCATCGCAAACAACCCTGGGCTGTTGCAGTATTGTGGTTGGTAAGGGATTGTCAAATAATATTAATTAATGTACTGCTCCTCTGTTTGCACATTTATCTCGGACTATGAAGAGAAAAATAGAACTGTCGTTCTGTCAGTTATTTCAGACCCCCACCTACTATTCTAATGAGGATTACCTTTCAAATAAATCCTACATGGAGTCATAAACTATTATTTTGCTCTCATATTGATGACTATATTTTATATTGAATTTTCAATGGCACAGTACTGACAAAATAAATAAATAAAAATGCTAAAAATTCTGGAAAAAAATTATGGTAAAAATTTCAAGTCAATGTTGTAGGAGTCTGATCTAATTTACACCAAATTTATCAAATGCTGCACAAAGTTTGATAAATTTGGTCACGTGATGCAAGGGGGGGAAGGTCACCAGCCAGTTATTGGCTACAGTGGTGTCAAAGCGGATGTTGACATCGGGGAACCTGAGCGAGGCGAGCCAGTGTGGGAGCAAAGTAGCCAGGGCCCAGTAGTGGGGGGTGGGTAAGTATGCTTCTATTTGCAAGTCTGGCCAGGATAATGCCTCATTCACACATCAGTGTTTTGGTCAGTTATTTCCATCAGTGATTGTGAGCCAAAACCAGGATTGGAGCCTCAACAGAGCCGCACCTGGTTTTGGCCCAGAATGACTGATGAAAAACACTTACCAGTGAATGAGGCTTAAAAGGTCTGCCTAAGCACCTGCTTTAAAGGGGCTGGGCCACTTCAGGAAATGGCATTTATCATGTACACAAAGTTAATACTAGGCACTTGCTAATGTACTGTGATTGTCCATATTGCCTCCTTTTCTGGCTGGACTCACATTATACACTGCTTGTTTATATGGTTACAACCACTAAGCAATCCATCAGCAGTGGCCGTGCTTGCACACTATAGAAAAAAGCACCAGCCTATGTGCACCCTTCTGGCAGGTGGTTTCGGCATTGAATGCCGTGAATTGGCCAGAAAAAACTGCTACATGCAGCTTTTTTTCCCCGGCATATTTGCCGGGTAGCGACTGGATCTCCACTGGACCCCATTATTAATGGGATCGGTGGGCATTCCAGTAAAGTCTGTCAATCCCGGATTCACAGAGCTCCAGCAGGGTGTTCTGCTGGGACAGCCTGCCGGATCTCTTACCGTATATGTGAAATTCGCCGAAGGGGTTTATGTTCCTGTCAATGAGCTTTCCAGTAGCAATCATCTGACTGCTGTTCTGGAGTATAGTGCAAGCTGTACCTCCGGATCAGTATAAATCATATAATGTCCAAAGACCCTGAAGATTTTATGTAGATTTTGTTTGACATGTCATTTAATCTATTTTTGCAGGTGGACATAGAAGTGAATGGAGACCCTGTGGATTTACCAATGAGACTTGGAGAAAATGGAGAAGCTTTCTTTATCCAAGATATGGATGAGAATGATGTAATTATATTATAGAGGCTGCTTGAGAACCTTTCTCACTAGACTCTGTGGTTAGGTGTGATACTATACAGTAAACAGTAAAGATTTACTCTGGTTAGTTGTCCATATAGTCTGTAACATAATTTACGTAGAATAATATCATATATCCTGGTATGTATATTTTATAGGGTATTCATGTATTAGTAATGTCGGTGAGAGCTATTTAAAGGCTATGTACACCTTTGGGGCAATTTATTTTATTAGTGCATTATACTCATTATGAGCTAAAAATCATTTTTTTAATTGGTCTGTGCAGAGCTGAAAAGCTCTAATAGAGGGATCTGGATTGTCTCTCCTTTTTGTCACTTGGGGAGCTGATGGGCTCCTTATCTCTTCTCTCTGACATTATAAACATTATCTTACTGATAAGAATGTGGCATAAATAAGTGTTTATGACCTCTTAGTAGTTTAGAGATAAGGGTTTTTAGATTACCAGCACACAGTAAAAGTGGAAGTAGAAAAAAAAACTGTGTGACAGAATGGTTCAATATTTTTTTTAATAAAAAAACTTTTGGAATTTTTTTTTTTAGCTCCAAATGAGTACAATGCAATCATTAAAAAAAATTGTCCCCAAAGGTGTACATAGCCTTTAAGTGTTAATACGACAGTCCACTAAACACAAGACATCCATGTGCACTCAGAGTACTAAAGTGGCACAAACCACCAGATCTGTAAATAGCAGACTGTTGATGGTTTTCACGTAGCCACTGATTAGCATTTTCACAGTGTAATATAAAAAAAATAAACAAGGCAACAACAAAGATATTGGATTTTGCATTTGCTTACTATTAAACAGTTTAGCTTTCTTTTAAGGCTCTTGCGGATCACCTGGGATTACATAGTGTGTAAAGAAAATATATTTTTATTTTTTTTAAAGGTACCCAATTCCTCCATCAGCTGCCCTCACCTACCTCAGGGTACTTCCTCCCTTTATGTTGGCAGTGAATTAACTGAACCTTCTACAGCTTTCCATTCTCCACTTCCTTTTACTGATACTGCCGCTAAAAGGAAAAACTGGAGCAGGAGAACAATAACCAGCAGAGCCGAGGAGACTTCTGAAGACAAATCTGAAGACACGATTCTGCTTACAAGGTGAAGCTGCATTCTTTAGGACTGATTGTCTGCCGACAGTGTAATCTACTGCTGAGCCTTGCTTTATTATACTATATACTCTGGAGGACCCCCCCCCCGTCTGACATCTATATGTCCTAATAAGCGATGCAGAGAGGGGTCAACCCCTTTACTCGCAGCGTATTCATGCGTGAATATACTCTGGAGGACCCCCCCCGTCTGACATCTATATGTCCTAATAAGCGATGCAGAGAGGGGTCAACCCCTTTACTCGCAGCGTATTCATGCGTGAATATACTCTGGAGGACCCCCCCCCGTCTGACATCTATATGTCCTAATAAGCGATGCAGAGAGGGGTCAACCCCTTTACTCGCAGCGTATTCATGCGTGAATATACTCTGGAGGACCCCCCCCCGTCTGACATCTATATGTCCTAATAAGCGATGCAGAGAGGGGTCAACCCCTTTACTCGCAGCGTATTCATGCGTGAAATTGACATTAAAGTGGAATGTCAGTTGCCGTCTAAAAATATTTCAGTCACAACCTTTGGACAATGTTTATCTGCATTTTTCTTTCTTCGTATTGTCCTATTAGCTGCCTCTTGCCTGGTGACTTCAGCTTAGCAACTGCTGTGTCCCTATCCCATGCTTTATACTGCAGCATCACTTCATGGTATTTGTTGCTGTTGTATAAGGACAAGCCAGCCATGAGTTACTCATTGAAACTAATCCAAATAGAAGCTTTATTATGGTCCATTCTTTTCTTAAAGACTCTCTTCAAGATCTTATATATCCTAGTGATAGCTGTGTAATTCTTAGTTTCTCCTGTGGTGGCGCTGCAGGGCAAATGAAGACTATTCAGTATTTACAGATGATCACTTGGAGTTTCTAACGTTCTACCAAAAAGGGATTATCCAATAGTACGGCTACCTGGCGGCACGAGTCTCTCGACATTGCACATAAGGATCGTCAAGGTGTCACAGTGCGACACGTGACATACTGCTACCCGACAGTCACCAAAAAACAGACTTGACGAATTTCATGTTGCAGGTCAGAAATCACTTGCGACTTTTACTCCACTGACTTTAAGTCGCAGATGACGCGTGCGACTTGGCTAGTTGCAGACAAATTGTGGATATTTTTGTGTTGAGCGTCACATGTCGCCGTGTAGCCATACCCCCATTAAAGGGTTCTATCAAGTCTACTCTTGGTAGAATATACATCTTGATTTTATGAAAGCATGCCTCTCCATTGATCTTGATTGCTTTGACTGGTCTTTTTTTCATTGTGAAACTGAAACTAATTTTGAACACAGCTGTATATTAATAATACTGTCTTCTCTGCTGTGTCTCATTATATCTAGTGATTCCATATACTTCTCCTTCTCTGAGATCCCAGATGACATCTCCCCGTCACAGTCTACAGATCTCCTCACCACTGCTGAAGAGGATCTCTTGCAGTCGTCCACAAGGTAACCTATGAAGCTTGACTATTGGCAAACAGGGTTTGTATGAATAGAGGTGATGTAAAAGACCACCAGGCTCCTGGATGTATGACATGATATCCTTTAATAATTTAAGATCTGGATGATAGTACGTTGTTTTTTAAAGGAGTGCTAAAATAAAAGTAGAAAATGTAAGTAAAGCTGAAAGGGGTTATCCGAAGTCTAAAAGATACCCCCCCTAATGTCCAGGCCCCTCGTATACATTATACTTACTTGCTCCCTGGCACCCGTTTCGCACGATATCCCTGCATGGCCGCTGCTGCATCTCCCCGTTGCACAAATTAAATCATCCGGCGACAGGGGGGTGCTGCCAATAGCGGGCCGCTACGGGAACGAGCCTCCCTACCTGCTAGATGCAACGGCAGCCATGGAGGGATCTGGAGCAATGCAGGCGTCGGGGAGCAGGTAAGTATAATGTATATGAGGGGTCTGGGCATTAGGGGGGTATCTTTTAGACTTCGGATAACCCCTTTAAAGACCAAAACTGTCCATAGTCATTTTGGTATGGTTGTCCAAAAGTCTACCATGTATTTGGAGAAAAGGGAAGTCAGATTGGATTTTTTGACCATTCATTGATCCTTGTCCCTGCTTATACCTTTACTATGTATGACCGTGAAAGTGAGCATGTAAACTGTCTCATAGGTAGACAATGTAAATGACAGCACAAAGTACTGGAAATGGAAATACTTTAGTAAGTAGTGATGGTCAAATATATTCATATCTTCAGCAGTGGAGAAGCACAATCAAGCAATCTTGAAGGGGCACTGTGCTTTCGGATTACTTTTGATATGTCATAGGGACATATGAAAAGTTTTGATTAGTAACAGTCTGAGTGCTGAGACCCCCATCGATCTCTAGAACGAGGAGAGAGAAGCGCTCACTTAGTGCACTCTCTACTCACTGCGTGAAATGGGAGTGTGACGACAGGCCCATAGATTTTCTATTGAGCCCGTTTTGCTTCCTGTCCTGCAGCAAGGAGCGAGAACAAGCTAAACGTTCTCCCCTCCTTCTAGGGATCAATGGGGGTCACAGCGCTCAGACGCCCACAGATCAAAACTTTTGTCCCTATAACATATCAAAATGATTTTTTTTAAAGCACAGGGACTCTTTAAATGTGGGTGCAGGGCTTCAATGTAAAGATTATTCACCCAATATACTAGCAAAGTTTCAGTCTAAAACTTGCTGAGGTGGGATCTAGATTTGTTGTTCCCCTGATAGTAGGAGTCCAGGTACACAGCCATGAAATTCAGATATGCACATGAAAATCCTGTCTATGGTGAGCCAAACCTATATTGCAGGGCAAATAGAAATATGATAGATTTATTGTCTCTTTAATTTAAATACGATTATTGCAAAGTATTGCCGAATATGTTGGTGCCACTTCAATAAAGATTCTTATTATTATTTTCATCTTTTTCAATAGTCGTTCACCCTCCCCAAAAAGTGACTCTGAAGTGGAAGTGAGGGCCCCTGGCTCGTCTCTCTACGAGAGCCGCATAGAATGGGACTGGGGAAGCCTCCCACAGGTGAGAAAAAAATCGTCCATAGGGTTGTTCAGGATTTATAAAAACATGGCTGCTTTCTTCTAGAAACAGTGCCACACCCGTCTATGGGTTGTGTCCGGTATTACAGCTCAATTCTATTAAAATGAGTGGGGCTAGGGTGTAATGCCACTAACAACCTGTGAACAGGTGTGGCACTATTTTGGAAAGAAAGCGGCCATGTTTTTCTAATCCTGGACAACGGTGATCTTTTTTTTTTTTTTCTATCAGGTTTCTCGGCCAGATTTGTATTCTCAGATATCACAGTCTCTCCCACCCAGTCCAACCAGGGAGCTTGAGTTACTTTCACTCACCTCACCAGAACCTAGGCTTCCTGATCCAGAAGAAGATTGTAAAGCTGGCCAGAGTGTCCCAGAATCTGGGGAAACGTCCACGGCTCCATTTAATACAGGTTTGTATTTAGCAAGGAAAATACCACAATCCAGAAGTTTCTTCTCATACCGATTTTTATAATGTTTTCTAATGTTTACATGTGTTTTTATCATTAACTAGAGGTTTTCAGAGACAAAGCTTCACCAGCAGACCGCAAATAGTGATTAAATTATTTTATTCCATGATTTATTCCAGTTAAATCTTGTGCTCATTTCTGGAATCTTAGGTCCATGAGAAGCTTATCCTATAATGCCTTGATGAAGAATGATTTCTATATCTTTCACAATCAAGAATATATCAGTCACTTTCATAATGGTTAATGCCTCGTGTACCCACGAGATGGTAGTGGGAAGATGACTGTGATACTCAGCCCTACTCCCACTGCCACCTGAGGGAGTAGAGACCACTCCAGTCCAGGCAGTTTAGCCTTTTAGATGCAATGGTCAGTACCAACTATGAACACAATGTGGTTTAACAGAGTGAGGGGGTTCCGTCTGTTGACCCACCAGCGCCCCTTCAATGTAGCCATGAGGTACCATGGCAGTTGGAATGACCAAAGGCCCCCAGGTCTGCAAATAGTAATTTCTCTTAGCAGTCTAAAATGTTATAAATCATTATAAAGTATGAACTTCAAGTCCTCTATTGGCAGAATAAAAAAGTGTAAAATTAAAATAAATAAAAACTTTTCCTGTGAAAAGTGCTTTTACTGTTCAAAATTAAAACAATTATGCCAATGAAAAATGTAGCTTGTCCCAGTAAGAACAAGCCTCCAACAGCAACATCTATGGAAAGATAACAAAGGTACAGCACTCTGAAAGTGGTGATACAGAAATGGAAATTTTCTACGATCCTTAAAGGGGTTCTCCAGGAATTAAGAAAATGAAAATATGTAAATATTCCTTTATTATAAATATATTCCTAAATACCTTTCATTACTTATAATGGCTCATTTTGTCTAGGGAGCAATGATTCGGAGAAACAAAATGTCCGCTGTCCTTTTAGTACACACAAAACCTGTCCTAATTACACAGCAGGACAAGTTACTTCACAACACTAAGGTAAAAATGTGCCTCATCCTCCTCTCTGCTCTGCTTGTCAGGGAATAAGATTTTAAATACAGTTTAATATGATATTTAGCTGAATCTTTGTGGGAATGGAGTTCATGAGGAGACATGAAGTACAGAGAAGATGGACAGGGCAGACTGTGGTAATGGAGACTGCATACAAGAGCTGCTGTTCATTAGCCACATCTGTTCATGAACTCAATTCCAACAGAGATTCAGCTAAAGATCTTATCACCTGTATTCAGGATCATAATCCCCGACAGGTAGAGCAGATAGGAGGATGAGGCAGCTCTTTATCTCAGTGTTGTGAAGTAACTTGTCCTGCTGTGTGATTAGGACAGAGGCCATTTTATTTCTCCTAATGATTGCTCCCCATACAAAACGAGCCATTATAACTAATGTAAGGTATTTGTGAATATATTTATAATAAAGTAAAATTTAAGTATTTTCATTTTCTTAATTCCCAGAGAACCCCTTTAAAGATGTTGGTCCAACTCAGACATTGGTGGCATATTACTAGGATATGGCATCCATGTTAGATTGGTGTGGTCCCTACCTCAGGGACCTGCTCCTGTCTCCAGAACTTGGCCTCCAAAGTGAAGGGTAGCACACCGCACATGCTCTCCATTCACTGCTATGAGAGTTCAGAAAATAGCAGAGTTGGAGGATGGACATGAATGGAAGATGGACATCTGCTCTGCTTCACTTCAGGGGGCCCGTTCTGGAGATCAGGAGCCGGTCTCAGAGGTGTTACTAGCGATGTGTCGTCAGTCTGAGATGGGAATACCCCTTTAAAACCAGAATAGTCTTGGTCCTTAGGGCGTTAATATGGTATAGTATAATTTCCTATAACTGTAGCACAGGCAAAATATAATGCTGTGAAAATAACAGGTCAGTGTCCAGGAAGTTGGACATTATATTGACCAGCCAAAAAGTCTGAGCTAACAATAGTTCTGTGTTTTAAGCTAGTTCTTCTCAAGCTCTTTCAAACACTGTTTATCATCCTTATATCATTATGATTCTATCTAGATACAGTCAATGAACCTCCTCCACTACACCCTGATGATGTTCTCTCCCCCGACTCTCAAGAAGTGTCACTTTATTTTCCTAACAGGTAGGAATTACATGAAGCTTCTACTGTATATAGTACTACATATTCATACAGACATCTGCATATTCAATAAGAACCCATCCGATGTCTTGACTGTCATAGGATCGGACCTTGTGAATACAATGTGAACATTGTATCTTTGTTCATTATGCCTGGAAACACATGACAAAACTGGGTTTTACCATTCCCCTTGTCAAAAGTGTGTGTCCCTACATTAGAATGGCTGTCTGTTTATTCTTACATTTCAAGGAGGAAAAACAAGGGAACAGCATAATTCAAAGTTCCAAGAAAAATTACTCTAGTATCACTCTAGACATGCCTAGAGAGCTGAAAGGTCTTTACCCACCAACAGTCACGTCAAAATTGGAAGAACTCTCCCAAAAATTTTACATTTTTTATTGTAGATCTAGAATTTATTTCTGAAGTAAGTATAGGTGGCGCACAACTCAGATGACCTAAGTGCATATTAACCCCTTAGTCACATAACTTTTCTTTTTTTTCTTGAATTTTGCTGTATGAGACCTTGAATTTTGCACGATGAGATGTTGTGGGGTTTTTTGTTACCCTTTTGGGGTACTTTTACGGGGAAATTTATTATGCCAATTTTCTGGTATAGAAAAAAAGTAAAAAACACAGTGTTTCCTACTTTTTAAATGCCACTGCGACACAATTTTGTCGCAAGTGACGTTTCTTCACTTCCCACAACACTTTCTGAGAAGAAGCCGTGGTGAGGGCAGGGCGGGGCCAGTGAGCTTTGCATATTTATTTCTCTGCCAGATACACTGCCACCTGCTGGACAACCAGGGACAGTGCATGAGTTAAATAGCCATTCCTTTATTATTTCTAATAGAAGATATGAATGAAATGCTATTGAGGGTACAGAGGGGAGGTAACCAGTTTGGGGGGTGTACCTGCACAGTCTGAAAATGGCAGCACTGATTGGATAGAGTCAGACTGTGCAGGTACACCCCCCCAACTGGTTACCTCCCCTCTGTACCCTTACTGAAGGCTAATAGCAATTCATTCATAACTTCTATTCGCAATAATAAGGCACATTTGTCAAAAGAAGCGGGAAACAAGGCGCTTATAGGTTAGTATGTTTTAGGTACCAGATCTAGAGAGTATGCTGTGTCAATTGTTATGCTCACCTTCTGGTGTTGTGCATGCGTCAGTACAACACTCACGATGGCGGAGGGGTTGGTGCTGCCGGTATCTTCTTAGTCCTTGGAGTTGCCAGTTCTCCAATGGAGTGATATGAAATGCTGTAAGGAGCTGTGTACTGGGGTCACAACGTGTTTCGGAGTAAGAGTGCTCCTTTTTTCAAGTCTTTAGAACCGGGCACATGCAGTTAGCGCGACCAATCAAGATGCTTTGGTTCGGGCTGTTGTGTGAGCCGCGCCACACACAGCAGCCCGAACCAAAGCATCTTGACTGGTCACACTAACTGCATGTGCCCGGTTCTAAAGACTTGAAAAAGGAGCACTCTTACTCCGAAACGCGTTGTCATCTGATCAAAAATTAAAAACCTTTTTAAAAGACGTCATAGCGGTTGTGGTTTTGCGCCAAGAGGTATCACATTGTGTATGACTCCAGTACACAGCTTCTTACAGCATTAGAAATAATAAAGGAACAGCACAACATACAGTCATAAGGATAGATGCTCCAGAATTGTTATTACATGGGGAATGCATGAAGCTATTAAAGCAGGCATCAGGAGTGGTGAAAGGTCCTCTTCAAACAATAGGCTATTTTTTTATGACACATTCCCTTTAACATTATTTTGTGGGATTTATTTTTATGGCATTCATTGTGTAGTACTGTATTAATAACATGATAACTTTATTCTGTGGGTCAGTATTATTATGATGATGGCAAATTTATATAGTTACTTATGCAATAAAAACACTTCTTTTTACAAAATATTCTGTTTTTGTGCCGCTGCATTCCAAGACAAAGAACATTTAAATTTTTCTGACATGAGAGCACTAATTTATTAGTTTCTGTTCTAATGATAATCATTACCACTATTACTGTCCCGTGTAACAGGTATCGCTAAAGAAGCATATTTGTGTTGGGAGTACAAGTGTTTGGTGTGACTTACTTGACACCATGATCCAGACGCTGTTAACAGTTTGGGTCATGGGGTCAATATACCCTGTTTGGGCATTCTAAGTTAATAGAAGTGAGTACCTGATGCGTAATCTCCATCAAACTGGTGTAGGTGTAGTACATCCAAAGTCCTCTTGATATGTATACCTGAAATGAATGGAGACATAAGACTGGTAGCTCCTCTGGAGTCGGAAAAAATAATCCACTGAATTATTGTCAATACTTGAGAAAAAAATGAGAAAAATGATATATCACTTTTTTGTAGTGATCCACATCCCCCACCTCCACCTCTCCATAATGAAGAGGACTCAGGACAGCCACCAGAAGGCAACACGGAACCATCTACACCATTTGTGGAAATGTCACTCTGCGGGGGTCTCACAGACAAATGGAACATCCCTGAAGGTATAAATATTACAAATAGATATCATACAGGCTCGGACTGGCCCACCGGGGAGCCGATGAATCCCTCGGTGGGCCACTGAGCTAATCAGTAAGGGGTCTTTCTGTCCTCTTCTCTGCGCAAGCAAGCGCTGTCACTGCATTTCTGTGCCCCACACCTTCTTGCTGGAGATCCTATAACCAGTAGGGCCCCCTGAGAGGCGGGTAAGACAGTGGCAGAATTTTTAACTATATCTGCGTCCTAAGGACACGGTTTCAGATGTGGAAAGACAGGGAACCACCACAAGAAAAGCTATTTCCAGTGGTGGTCACTTTAAAGAATAGGGCAGCACCAGCAGGCATACTGCACACTGCGCATGACATCACAAGGCAGAGACAG
This sequence comes from Bufo gargarizans, assembly GCF_014858855.1. NCBI lineage: Eukaryota > Metazoa > Chordata > Amphibia > Anura > Bufonidae > Bufo > Bufo gargarizans. Next base: position 83,812,032 of record NC_058085.1, on the reverse strand, counting down.
CAGGAGCGGAGCGAGGGAGTTGCCTGCAAGTTAAGTACTGATTCTGCTCTAGAGTGTAAAGTGTGGAGAGCAGGGTCGGGCTTAGGGTACTTGCGGCAGAGGATTCCGGTAGGCAGTTCAAAACGTATGCAAACTCATGGCATTTGTCAGACGGATCAGGATCCTGATCCGCCTGACAAATGCATTGAAATGCCGGATCCGTCTCTCAGGTGTCATCTGGAAAAACGGATCTGTCATTTATTTATTTTTTACATTTTTTGCGGTCTGAGCATGCGCAGACCCCAAAAACGGATCAGTTTTGCCGGAACACCGGGGCTGGATTCGGCATTCATGCATTTCAATGGGAAAAAAATGCTGGATCCAGCTGTTCCGGAATTTTGAATGGAGATAAAACCGCAGCATGCTGCGGTATTATCTCTGTCCTGAAAAATCTAAAAGACTGAACTGAAGACATCCTGATGCATCCTGAATAGATAGCTCTCTATTCAGAATGCATTAGAATAAAACTGATCAGTTCTTTTCCGGTATAGAGCCCCTAAGAAGGTACTCAATGCCGGAAAAGAATAATGCTAGTGTGAAAGTACCCCTAGTGGTGTGCAACTGCACAGGGATATCACTCTTCTGTGGTACAGGGGGCACCAGATCAGTTCTCCCCACACCAGGAGAGCATGGCCGCATCAAACACTCCATTGATAGTGCAGCAGGTGGTCTGCAGGCATCACCACTGCTGGTACTAACAGCAGTGCCAGAACATATTTCAGGTCTGGAGCTCCAGTGTCATGGAGTAACCTCCAGCAGAGTTTAGACCCAGCGTGTCATGGTGGTGGCAGAGCAAGTATTGCTGCTCGCAAGAAGAGTCGCTGTCAAGAAAAGGCAGACGCGTCCCTACCGTGGTAAGCAGACATAACTTAATGTTATACAGGTTAAACTAACACACCTTCCTGACCATGGACTGCATGACTCTTCTTCTGCCAGTGTCATGAAGGTCTGTTAGTTATGGTGCATGGCGATCAGTGAGCCTGGACTCTGGCAGATGAGGTGCCTGCTCAGTGATTTGAGTTATGCTCAGCAGAAAGTGTAAATCCTAATAATCACTTGCTGTGCCGCCCAGCTGCTGTCAGACACCTCTCAAGAACCTGGTCTTTAGAGATGGGTTTTGTTTTATTTTTTTTTTGCTTTTTTTTAACTTTATTTAGCCCTGTCTGTGGAGGTTCTAATTTATCCAGGTCATGGTATATCTGTAAAGAATAAATCAAGGCAACTGGACTTACTGTAGATTTCTTGAAAACGTTTCACTCGTTCTTCCAACGAGCTTTCTCAATTTTGAGTGAATTGAGAATTAAGAAAGCTTGTTGGAAGAACGAGTGAAACGTTATTCAAGAAATCTACAGTAAGTCCAGTTGCCTTGATTTATTCTTTACAGATATTTATTTAGCCCTCCTTTTTAGAAGAATATTTTTATAGGATCCCACAGGAATTCGGCTGCTTTCTGGCAGAAATGGCGGCTTTCATTCAGACAAAAAGTTGTGCATGCCGGCGGTTCACAGCATTATCCAACTACCGTATTTTCCGCCCTATAAGACGCACTTTTCCCCCCTAAAAGTGGGAGGAAAATAGCAGTGCGTCTTATGGGGCGAAGGCTGACATTTTTTCACTGATACACCGCCGACCGCATGCTGCACAGCGCGAACGGCGTGTGTATCAGCGAGGAGGGGCTGGGGGCCGGCATTTAGTTTTGTAATGGCAGCGGGGCCCGATGCAGTCACTGTATTCTATTGCACCGGGCCCCATAACAGTGTCAGCCACTGTGAATGACTCCCAATACAGGGGGTGGGGGCTGGCATCTACACAAGTTTTTAAATGGCAGCTGGGCCCGGTGCAGTCACTATATTCTATTGCACCATGCACCGCTCACTGTACTAATGGTATCTACTGTAACTGCAGGCATGCAATGGTTAACTATAGATATGTTCGATCCAGCGCTGAGCAGCCTGTACTCACGATCATAGCAGGATGGAGGCAGGAGGCTGGGCGGGTGGGCACTGGCAGCGTAACTTCCTACATCACGTGCCTGCTCCGCCCACTTTATGAATGAAGCCGGCGGCGCAGGCACGTGATGTAGGAAGTTACGCTGCCAGTGCCCACCCGTCCAGCCTCCTGCCTTCTGCCTCCAGCCTGCTATGATCGTAGGTACAGGCTGCTCAGCGCTGGATCGAACGTATCTATAGTTAACCATTGCCTGCCTGCAGTTACAGTAGATACCATTAGTACAGTGAGCGGGGCCCAGTGCAATGGAAAACAATGACTGCACTGGGCCCCCGCTGCCATTTAAAAACTAGTGTAGATGCCAGCCCCCACCCCCTGTATTGGGAGTCATTCACAGTGGCTGACACTGTTATGGGGGTATTTGTGGATGTCAAATAGCATAAGATGCTATTTATCTGTCATCCACAGATCCCCCCCCATAGCAGTGTCATGCCATCCACAGATGCCCCTATAACAGTGCCATCCACAGACGCCCTCATAACAGTGCCATCCACAGACCCCCATAACAGTGTTAACCACAGGCTACCATTAGTTCAAAGCCCACCAAAAGCACACCTTTCGGTTCAAAATATTTTTTTTCTTATTTTCCTCCTCAAAAACCTAGGTGCGTCTTATGGGCCGGTGCGTCTTATAGGGTGAAAAATATGGTATGCCACATAAGGTGATCTCCAAAAACCTGCCGGCTATCTAAACGCATACGTGAAGCTAGTGTAATAATACATTGTTAACAACAACAAAGCAAAATGATCTCCTTCCCTTTGACACATACAGTGCCGAACTGAGCGCCACTGCTAAAAATAATGAAACAAAATTGCAGTGGCATTCAGGTCCATTCATTGCACTAGAGAGGTTTTCCCTACTGCAGCATGGAAAGTGTTTACCACAACTGGAAATCTTATATGCGCAGTGTTTGGGCCTAAATGCCATTGCAATGTTTTTTTTTTTTTAATTGGTAACATTGGTGGACAAATGAAAAAGTTATGCGATAACACAAAAATTTATCTTTTTTCCATAAAGCATTTTGCAGTGCAAAATTAGTAAACTATGAAATAAACTAGACATATTTGGTATTGCCACAAGTTATATAGTGTTTTATACTGCACCGCACATATCATTAAAAAGATAAAAACTATTTCTGATTTACTTTCCCCCTCGAAAATAAAAAAATTAATTAAAGGTTAATCAATAACAGATATTACCCCCACATTGTGGCACTAATAAAGTAAGCCTAGCAGGTGAGTGGGAAAATAAAAAGATGGATTTTGAAATACTATGAAGAAAAATCTAAAAAACAGCATTCTGAAGGCTGAGAAAATTAAATTTTCAATATTTGCATATATAGGGTGGGCCTCCAGAGTCAGTTCTACTGGTGGGCCCTAGGCACCCGAGTCCGACGCTGATATCATAGATAGCATCACGTTAACACGTGTGGTGCCATGATTTATATCTTCTCCTATAATCCAGATGCCCTCTCTTCATATTTAGACAGGTTCCTCAAGTACAAGATCTCATTCTCAGATTTCAGCCAAAACCCTTCACTCGTAGAAAACCCAAGACTGGTGTTGCGAATACACAACAAGTGGGTCCATTTTGTTTCTGGATGTTTTTTGTACTATTTTTTTTTCTATCTACATGTTGTCTTTTATGTTTTTTCTATGCAGATTCTATAACTGGGCAACTGCTGCCCCCATTCTTCTCTGCATGCAAGTGTTCAACCAGATGCTGCCACAGGTAGTAAGCCTCTATCTAGTATGTTATCTGCCTCTCAGTCATTGTGTATTTCCCTTATTGATCCATCTCCCATGTGCTCTTGAAGGGGGTGATTGATCATATTTCTCAGCAGAAGATGCCACCTCAGAGTCGAGGATGGTGGTTTTCTTGGCGCAGAAGGAGCTTGCCTAACCAAATGGTGAGAAACCAAAAATTTGCTATAGGAAATGTTATCTCGTATTCAATCCATGAAACATTGAATGCTATGTTTATATGTGCCTGAGTCAACTTTAAATCTGCTAATACTCTGCAACCCATGCATGTGAATGAGGTATCTGCTATCCTGTTCACATGCATCAAAAAATGTCTGCATGGCTGCCCGGCAGAAATCTGCTGCTGAAGTGGCATGTCACTTATTTTGGCCAGACATGACATTGAATGACAAAAGGGCTAAATCTGCAAGGGATCTGCTGCACACCTGCAGAAAAAAACACAGCAGAAAAATAAGGGTACAGCTTCAAATTTCTGGTGTGCAAATTTGTGAACATAGCCTTGCATTCTGTACTTTTCATCTCCCCATTGTATAAAAGACAGAGCTTCCGTGGATTTTTGCCCTCTATTGAGCTGTCACCTCAGTCCTACTTACCTAAATCCTCCACAATTTCCTTCTGCTAGCTTATCTGTAGACATGACCACCTTAGCCCCTCGCCACTTAATCTGTCTAATAATTTTCTCTCTATCACTCCACCACTAGCACCTCCTCACTGTAGAAAATCTTACAATCATATCCTTAGTTTTCCAATATTTGCTTTCCTTCATATTGCCCTCGCTCACTCTTACCACACTTTCTCCCTCACTCCCTTCCTCAAGCAGCCAGTAACAAACACTAAGGAATATGTGGAGGAGACCGAAGAGTCCAACACCGAGCTGTGAGTATCTTTATGTGAAAAGTCTCTTCCTGTTCTTCACTTTTTCTCTCTTGAAGCATTTGTCTTTTGGATCCTGTCTATATATTTTTTACTTAGGTTGAACGAGAAGATAGAAGATGACAGGAAACCTTCATTAGTTCCTACACAAACTCGGCCATATCGAAAATCACTACGATTGACTTCTGAGCAGATAGTAAGAGGGAACAATTTGTGTTCAGCACTATTCTATTTTTGCTAAGGCTACTTTCATACTCGTGTTTTGGCTTTCAGTTTGTGAGATCCGTTCAGGGCTCTCACACGCGGTCCAAAACTGATCAGTTTAGCCCTAATGCATTCTGAATGGAAAATGATCCGCTCAGAATGCATCAGTTTGCCTCCGTTCAGTCTCCATTCTGCTCTGGAGGTGGACACTAAAACGTTGTCTGTAGCGTTTTGCTGTCCGCTTGACGAAACTGAGCCAAAAGGATCCGTCCCTATTGACTTACATTATTTTCTCTGAGACAATCTGGCAAATAGAAAACTGATCCGTCTTCTATTAACTTTCAATGGAGTTCATGACGGATCAGTTTTGGCTATGTTACAGATAATACAAACGGATCCGTTCTTGCAGATCCATGACGGATCTGCCCGAAACGCAGAGTAGTCTTACTGACTCATCTGCTCACTTACTGGCAAATCCTGTCTTGTTTTAGAAGCTGTTGATGTCTCCATGTTAATATGTGTTAGGGTGGGTTCACATCGCGTTTTATTCCTCCGTTTGAAGTATACGTTAGAAAAAAAGAATAGAAAAACACAGCACACCACGTTCTTATATCCTGAAGAGTATACATTTTTTTTTTATTTTTTTTTTACAATGGAACTCCAGTGGCATTAGTCTGAGGCATCAGGTTTTTTGTAGAAGTTAAATGGATGGGAAAAACGCAATGTGGATCCAGCTTTAAGGATCTGTATTATTTTTGCCACACCCTGTTGTGTAAAAGTATTTTCTAAATGAATTACAGAGACGGCAGTGAGATAACAGCAAGCATCAGTCTATGCTCAAGCTGGTCTGTGCACTCCAATGTATTAGCATAGCCCATGGGAGGACCATTAACATTATTGGGCATAGATATATCCTTGGTTGGATTCAATCTCATGGACCCACAGCTTCCAAACAACCATGCCAGTCTCTAAGCATCCATTATTATCTATATTCCAAGGCAAATCAAGGTTGAGGTAGACTCCATTACCATTAACAATTTAATATAATGTGTGGCTAACATAAGCCTCAACCAGTAGACAAGCGCCACCAAAGCAGTTTGGTGGCTGCTTATCAATATCTACCTTCAAGCAAGAAGAACGGATCTCCGATCATTTGTAATATACAGTAATTTAGTAAAAGCTGTACCACTTCTGCCCCATATTTAAAGGGATTTTCCAAGACTCACATTTTGATGACCTCTCCTCAGGATAGGCCATCAATACCAGATCCCCACCAATCAGCTGTTTGAAGGGGCCATAGTGCTTGGACTAATGCTGTGGCCTCTCCACAGTATATTAAACATAGCACTAAACATTGTATAGTAGCTCTACTTGGTTTGTAGCTCAATACCATTCATTTGAATGGGACTAAGCTGCATGAAGGCCATGTGACTGATGAATGTGATGTGACAGGCCTAGGGGTGCCAGAAGTCAGATCAGAGCAGATATGGAGGACCTGTCCTGAGGACAATCCTTTTACACCTTTATGTTCTTAGAGATACACTTTTAAACTTTACAAAATCCCATATATTGCTGCTAGAGGTCCTATTACACGGGCAGAATATTGTTAAGATGATCCGGGCCGGCTCCAGGTTCATGTGGGCCCTTGGGCGATAAATCTCAGTGGGCCCCCTTGTGTCATTTGTCACCACGGCATCTGAGAGTGTTAAAAAACTGAAGCGTGGGCTTCGTGCTCAGACGCGCCTTCCCCCAGCAGAGATCAGGGTAAGCACCCTGTTGTAAAAATGAGCCGCAGCCTGTACTAGGCTTCCAGACTCATTGTTAGTATATCCAAGTTCAGGCCACTAGGTGGCAGCACTAAACTGTGATATAGTGATTTCTATAGAGAATAATGGAGCAAGTTGCAATCTGATGAAAAGTAATGTAAAAAAAAGTAGAAAAAAAAAGTTTTGAAAATATAAAAAAAAACTTAAAACTTTAAATCACCCAACTTTCCCCAAAAGAAAAATGAACAAAAAAAGAATAAGTTAGCCCATATGGTGAAGATGTAACAGAAAAAAAATAAAAAAGGCTGATTTGCCATTTTTTCATCACTTTATCTCACAAGAAAATTGAATAAAAAGTGATCAAGTCATACACACCCTAAAAATGGTATTGTCAAAAAAGACAGGTTTCCCTCAAATGAGCCCCCACACATCTCTATAAAAAAAGTTATGGGGGTCTCTGGGGAGCAGAGGTTCTGTTAGGGTTGCCACCTTTCCCAACAAAAAATAATAGTTACACAAATTAAAAAGGTTATTGTGTCTATTTAAGTTTTATTTAGCCTCTATTTTTTAAATGATTCTTCTGGGATTTGAACTCACAGCCTTCTACATTAAAGTCAAGAACCTTAAAGGAAACCTGTCATCACTTTCTAAGCCTATTTATCCACTCACTTTTCTAAAAATACTTTTTAATACATTAATAATGATATCAACACACAGTAAGGGATATTGTGAGAGGTACACGTTTAACTTGAAATTCAATTCTCAGCCTGAAGGAACGTTACTAACAAAAATAATTAATTTATTAGGACTAAATCATTGGGTATAGATAAAATCAGGCATACAGGAAATCAGCAGTGCGGAGAGGGATCAGGTAATAGTCCATCCAGCACTCTGATAGCCTGACTAAGTGACCTGTGTATATATGACGAACATCCAGTGTTGGAGCACACTGATTGATGTTAAGCCTATGTTCACAGGATATGGTAGATGCAGCACTCAACTCAGGGGCTGGCAGTGCCTGGCACTATTGATCCAATCCACTGATGTTAGCAGTAGCTAGTGTGTATATAGCAATATAGTGGATTGTCAACACAGTAAGAGCAGCACAGTGGGTCCTGGTGCACCCTAACACTGCTCCCCTAGTGGATGAGTAATGTGTCTGCTCACACATCGGCAGTAATGTGATCAAATTATCACTATTGGTTCCTGCCCTGTTTAGTGAGCACAAATGACATCACAATTCGCTCTACGCGTTTCAACATGACAGGTCAATTTCATGTCTCATCAGGAGCGAGCTGACTATTATTTCAGTGTCAATTCAAGTAAGGCACCGCACTGTAGCGTCCGTCCATAGTTTCTGAATGAACTGTCAGTTCAGAGAAAAACTTTAAATAAATGTTCCCTCCATATATGTAAATGAACCTTAGATGAGTCCTGTCTCCTCTATGCTTCAGAGATGAGTCCAGCGTTCTCTGACTCTCGGAGTGCAGCCACATCCACTGTGAAGGAGCGCAGCACCGCCCTCATCCTCCGAATCTCCTCCTTGCTCCCTGACGTCACAAAGCTAGAGAGCCGTAATCTCGCGATGCGCGAGCTAGCACATGCACAGTTTGTTCCCTGAGGCTGATGCCAGCACAGGGAAAGAACACTATGCCGACACAGCGCTCTAGCTTTGTGACGTCAGGGAGCAAGGAGGAGATTCGGAGGATGCGGGGTGGTGCTGGGCTCCTTTCCTTGGGCTTCTTACTTGCCTCATTTGCATATATATATATAAAATCTTATTTTTTTACAGAATAAAAGCACAGATAACTATGGGGAATGGATATTGCGGAAGTGAACCTGCTGTACATAGATTATGGCTAAAAACCTCAGTACGTAGTAGTTTCCCACATATTATGCATTCATATATATCAGAAGTATGATTTTATATAAAGATATATATATATATATATATATATATATATATTTTTTTTTTATAATTACACATTTATTTTGTGCCATACTTTTTTTACAATTACTGAAAAAATATATAAAATTATACTTCTGCTGTATAGAAATACCTAATATATGAGAAACTACTATCAGGTTTTTCTAGCATAGTTTAGCATTGAGCTCCATAGCTCAGTGGTTAAGGTTCTTGCCTCTAATGTAGAAAGTTGTGAGTTCCAATCCTGGCAGAAACATTTCAGAAATAAAGGCTAAATTAGACATAAATACACTGGGTGTCCCCAAGCATACTGACAATGCTTGGGGATACCCCTTTCATGTTCATAGCACTGACTCCATATATGCAGGGGACTCCTAAGCCGGTAACTAGAGTCCTGACTGTTCAGTAACACTAGGGGATTCCCTGTTCTGCATAGACATTGCTGTAATCGGTTGGGTTCTCTCTCTACAGAAAAGTTTGCATTTAAAAAGTGGAGCAAATGAAGTCGTGTTCAGCATCTGCACTAAGTTTCAAGGCACATGTCGCACTCGAGCACAGATTTACCTATGGGAGAGCACAGACCGCATCATTATTAGCGACATCGATGGAACAGTGACCAGGTCGGTGCCAAGACCACCTGGTTTATTTCCAGTACTGAGAAATGAACTTCTTTGTAGGTCTCATGTATATATAATTACACCACAAGCAGGAAGCTTGTCATTCCAAACTTCTTGCCAGACCTCTTCTAAGGAACATGAATTCTTCAGGAGATTTCTGAACCACAAGAAAACACTATAATATAACAACCGTGTCCCATATTTCAGTGTATGCTGAGCAGTCCACTTCTCTATTTCCTCATTGATTCTCTTAATTACTACCCTCCTCAGGTCAGATGCACTGGGTCACATCTTGCCACAGCTTGGAAAAGACTGGACACAGCCTGGCATAGTGCAGCTATACAATGCCATCCACATGTCAGTATGGGCCTCTTTATCTTCTGCTCATGCTGCAGACTTTAGCTATTATTGTTTGTGCTGGTTTTATTGTAGTTGTGCCTCCACTGTTGCTAAACTACTAAATGTTCTCTTGTGGGCTCAGGAACGACTACAAGTTTGTCTACTGCTCTGCGCGGTCTGTGGGACTAGCGGAAATTACGAAGACCTTTCTACAAAGTGTTAGTGAAGGTGGCTTTACTCTTCCACCGGGGCCTCTACTCCTGTCTCCAACCAGTCTGTTTGCAGCACTTCATAGGTACGGTACAAAGTCCATCAATATCCTACTATCCAGAGCCTAAAGTTTTCTTCTTTACTTCAAATAGATCCAATTAATATAAACAGTAATTCTTAGTAACCAGGGAACTTAAATTGGCCCTGGAATTTTTTTTTTTCTAAAAGTTGTCCTGTTTTTTGTTGTGTCCAAATTGATGGAAGGCAGGGCTAGCAACACCATATTGTGGCACATTATACCACCCCAACAGAGCCAAATACCACAGTCCATCACAAAATACTACCAGCAGCACAAAATACATCCCCAAAAACTTTCACTGGCCGGCCGTGAGGAGGGCTCAGGCGCCCCCCTGGGCATCGGCCCATCGGGAAATTTCCCTGTAAGGTCTATGGCCAATCCGCCCCGGTTAATAAAATATAATCAGTAGGTAAGCAAGAAGTAGAGGAGAGATGGAAAGGAGTACAACCACAGAATCCGATTATACGGGCTTTGCAGCCTGGAAACCCTAGGAGCTGTAGATACAAAATGGTACATTTTCAGTGAAGACCATTTGCAAAGTGTTTTTCTTTTTAGTTGCAGTGAAAAAAATAAAATGGTTGTGATTGTGGATCTTACCTTTAAGCCTCTGCTGGGCTGCAACTCTCTAGGTATTACTAATGTATGTATGTTTTCTTGCAGGGAGGTTATAGAGAAGGCACCAGAACGCTTTAAGATCGCTTGTCTTTCTGACATTCGGCAACTTTTCACAGACTCTTATCCGTTCTACGCTGCCTTTGGCAACAGACCGAATGTGAGTAGAAGGAACTTGTTGACATATTAAGTATAGCCTATGGTGCAATGGAGGAGACTTTATAAGTTATTTGAACCACAAAAATGGTGTGAAAAATGTGCAAATGATGGTATAAGATGTATTTGTGCCACAGTTTGCAACTTTTTGAGCTTCTCAACACTTTTTTAAAAAGGCACAAAAAAAGAGGGTGGGCATTAGCGGAAGGAGTGGAGCCTCCAGTGGCCTGTTGGACACCAGAAACTGGCATACGTTATAGCTCAAGTCCACATCAACCCCTAACTTTCTGGCATCCTGGTTTCATTTCTTAGGCCTCATACGCACGACCATTGTTCGGGTCCGCATTCGAGCCGCAGTTTTTGCCGCAGTTATGCCGCAGTTATCCCATGATTATTGTAAAAATAAAAGTCATACATTCATATAGTATAAGGCTACTTTCACACTGGCGTTCGGTGTGGATCCGTCTTGTATCTGCACAGACAGATCCGCACCGATAATGCAAACGCTTGTACATTGAAAGTCAATGGGGGATGGATCCGTTTTCAATTGCCCCATATTGTGTCAGTGAAAAACTGATTCGTCCCCATTGACTTGCATTGTAAGTTAGGACGGATCCGTTTGGCTCCGCATAGTCAGGCGGACACCAAAACGCTGCAAGCTGTGTTTTAGTGACCACCTAAAAAACACAACCGAGACCAAACCAAATTGATGCATTCTGAACGGATCCTTATCTATTCAGAATGCATTGGGGCTGAACTGATCCGTTTTGGGCCACTTGTGAGAGCCCTGAAACGGATCTCGCAAGCGGACCCAGAAACACTAGTGTAAAAGTAGCCTAAGATGAAGCCCTGTACCTCACATGGATCCAGAGATCTCCACATTCATCGCTCCAGTTGTTCCACTAGCCTAGCTTTATTTCAAGCTGTCAGCTCAGGGGCATGTCCTTTCTGCTGCAGTTCTCTCCCTAGCACAGCTCAGGAGGCAGTTGAAGGATGGAAATGGGCATGTGCATCTACAGAGCAATGAGAAGAAAAAAAACAGCAGGTGGCGCTATACAGATAGATTTGTGTGAATATTTTTTGTGGAATCAACTGGAAAACAAATGCTACTGTACCATTGTTTTAAGCATTTCGTTTTTACAGTGTTCATGGGTCGGTAAAAATGACAGATTACCCTTACTGTGCGAGGCATACGATTAAAGTGATACCAAATGTATTTATTTTTCTTTTTTTAATAATTTCAAAAAAGAAAAGAAAAAGATGATCAAATTTTGATACCCAGAACTTTTTCCATCTACAGACTTTTTTTTAGCAGGTAATGTGACAAAAAAACTGTGATTCAGCTATTTGGATTTTTTTTTTCCGTTGTGGTCTTCACCATACAGAATAGTTTTATATTTTAATATTTTGGACATTTTTAGGTGCAGATAGGGGGTGAATAAAAAATTTTATTCTTTTTTTTGTTTTTTAAATACTTTTTAAAACATCATCAACAGTAGAAGAAAAAAAAGAAAAAAGGCATCACTCACCGAATCTTCGTTAAATCGTAGCTTTATTCAGTTAAAAACATGGCAGGTGCGGGTCACACGTCACAGAAGAAAAGGCAACAGCCGTTTCGCGCAACAATCGCGCTTTGTCAAGCTTGACAAAGAGCAATTGTTGCGCGAAACAGCTGTTGCCTTTTCTTCTGTGACGTGTGACCTGTACCCGCCATGTTTCTAACCGAATAAAGCTACGAAGATTCGGTGAGTGCCGCCCTTTTTCTCTTTTTACTTCTACCGTTGATGACATTTCGCCATTCACTCTGCATGGTTGCTGAGAGTAAGTCACCTACACCGTACCGCATTCAGTAGTGCCGGCTGCGTTTTCTTCTTTGTATTACTTTTTAAAACATGTTTCTTCTTTTTTTAACCTTTATTTGATGGCTAACCTTGGCACTCCAGCTGTGGTGAAACTACGACTCCCAGCATGCTCCATTTATTTCTGTAGAGTTCTGAAAGCAACCAAGCAAGGGGGGAATCTTGGGAGTTGTAGTTTTACCACAGCTGGAGTGCCAAGGTTAGCCATCACTGGCCTAGGGGGTTTGAACAGGCAATCAATATATCTCTTACACTATAGACAGCAGTAGTTTACTATTGCAGTTCATGGCAAAATCTTAGTGTTCCTATAAAGCCCTACCAGTGGCAGGGTTCAATAGGACGTTCTCCATGGAATGCCTGGGATCTGTCACAAGGCTCCCGGCGGCCATAGCAATTGACTGACTCTCGCAATCTCGTCATGAAGGGAGGAGTGCGTTTGGGCATAGGTGGGAACCTCCTCACTACAATGACTGCTAAGATGCTGTGGTTGCAATGAACTGTGGCATCTGAGGGGTTAAATATCTGTAATCAGAGTTGTAGCCAGTCATGGATGTTGCCGGCGGATGTCTGCTGTGTAAAACTATGGCACCCACTTAGTTCCAGAGCAGTTGCCATGTTTAAAGACCTGATATTTACCTTACATGTCAGGAAGAGGTAAGAGGAGTGGTCCGCTGTGTACAATTCTTATATATTAGAAGTTTTCTTTGATCATAAAGTGTCCTCCTGGTAGAACCCCCAGGAGCCTCTGAGGATAGCCCTGGCACTAAGAGTTCAGTTTCCCTGAAGTGCCGCCCACAGGGGAAATTGAGAATTGCACAGTTCAGACTGAATTCAATGGACTGTCTTAGTAATGCAGAATGGGGCAGGTCATTCAGGACAAGAGATGCTCTTTGTAACCACTCTCCATTCTGGGAAAGAGATAAGGATTCTGAATAGGAGGCCCCTATTATTAACATAGCCTGCCCCCTCTGATAACACGTCCTAATAAGGTATGTGAAAATGTTTTTTTTAAGCTGGAAAACACCTTCCACGTCACCAACGGCTCTTGCATTATGATAACAAGTTATGGCAAGTGCAACGGGCCCACTAAGCCAATACCTGGGGTATCCCTTGCCCCTTAGAAGGTTTCTACAAAATATGTCCCTCTTATAGAGCAAGTAAACGTGACGGCAGCTGCGGTTAAGCAGCAGAAGCTCAAGGCTCCCTTTTGTAGATGGTAATGTTGGTACCCAGGGGTAGTATTTCCAGAGTGGTGCAGGGTGGCCTACAGTCTCTGTAGATGGTATGTACACGTGTCACGGTGTTCCTACCTGGATATCCGTGGATCCCAGACGTGAAGTGGTCCGAAGCAGTGCAAAAGGGGGTAGTTGAACTTGGATGATGGAGTCCAGACTTGTGGTAACGTTGAACAGTTGCTTTTACTTGGCATGAATTGGTAATCCAAACAGCTTCCAAACGATATTTTGGTCAACAGCAGGTATTGGCTTAACTTTGGCAGGCAAATACTTCTCTGCAACAATCTCAGCTTTGCTATGTGGTAGCTCTCTCAGCTCTGCTGTGCTTGGCTGAATAATAGGAAACTCTTCCTCCTCTGTTGGAACTTAAGTTAGCTGTAGTCTGTAGTCTATTACTGTGATTCTAGGAACTTCTTGTCCTGGCTTTAGAGTACCTCAAGCTTCGGCTCAGCTTGGGTGGATGCAATGCAAGCCCAGGAGGGGACAAGCAACCATGTAGACTTCCGAGACAGGGCCTCTGGGCCTAGCAGAGCAGGCAGTTCTCTGCTAGCCAGCACACAACCTCTCCCTAAGGAGGGTAGACTAGACACTCAATCCTAACTAACTAAACTCCTCCAACTCCCTCCCTGAAGGGAACAAGGAGGTTCCTCTCCAGGGAAGCTAATTCTGCCAATGTTGCCGCCATCTGCTGGTAGACCAGGTAATTGCATGAATACAACAGTTTTAGGAATAAATATGCACAATATTAGGTGATTACATAAAATACATTAGATGTTATACATTAGCACATAGGAGATGGTAGCAAGGTGCCAAAATAAGTGGTAATGGCACTCCGGGACATTACACAAGTATGAAACATTCACAAGTAGGTTATAAGAGACCCACACCAAAATGTATCTGTCCATGTGGAGCCATTTTTCTGATATATATATATTACAGTACAGACCAAAAGTTTGGACACACCTTCTCATTCAAAGAGTTTTCTTTATTTTCATGACTATGAAAATTGTAGATTCACACTGAAGGCATCAAAACTATGAATTAACACACGTGGAATTATATACATAACAAAAAAGTGTGAAACAACTGAAAATATGTCATATTCTAGGTTCTTCAAAGTAGCCATCTTTTGCTTTGATTACTGCTTTGCACACTCTTGCCATTCTCTTGATGAGCTTCAAGAGGTAGTCACCTGAAATGGTTTTCACTTCCCAGGTGTGCCCTGTCAGGTTTAATAAGTGGGATTTCTTGCCTTATAAATGGGGTTGGGACACAGAGTTCTAGCAGCAGACACATCTCTAGAACAACTGTTAAGAGGAGACTGTGTGAATCAGGCCTTCATGGTAGAATATCTGCTAGGAAACCACTGCTAAGGACAGGCAACAAGCAGAAGAGACTTGTTTGGGCTAAAGAACACAAGGAATGGACATTAGACCAGTGGAAATTTGTCCTTTGGTCTGATGAGTCCAAATTTGAGATCTTTGGTTCCAACCACCGTGTCTTTGTGCGACGCAGAAAAGGTCAACGGATGGACTCTACATGCCCGGTTCCCACCGTGAAGCATGGAGGAGGAGGTTTGATGGTGTGGGGGTGCTTTGCTGGTGACACTGTTGGGGATTTATTCAAAATTGAAGGCATACTGAACCAGCATGGCTACCACAGCATCTTGCAGCGGCATGCTATTCCATCCGGTTTGCGTTTAGTTGGACCATCATTTATTTTTCAACAGGACAATGACCCCAAACACACCTCCAGGCTGTGTAAGGGCTATTTCACCATTAAAGGAAAGTGATGGGGTGCTGGCCACACCGGACCTGAACCCAATCGAGATGGTTTGGGGTGAGCTGGACTGCAGATTGAAGGCAAAAGGGCCAACAAGTGCTAAGCATCTCTGGGAACTCCTTTAAGACTGTTGGAAGACCATTTCAGGTGACTACCTCTTGAAGCTTATCAAGAGAATGCCAAGAGTGTGCAAAGCAGTAATCAAAGCAAAAGGTGGCTACTTTGAAGAACCTAGAATATGACATATTTTCAGTTGTTTCACACTTTTTTGTTATGTATATAATTCCATATGTGTCAATTCATAGTTTTGATGCCTTCAGTGTGAATCTACAATTTTCATAGTCATGAAAATAAAGAAAACTCTTTGAATGAGAAGGTGTGTCCAAACTTTTGGTCTGTACTGTATATATGTGTGTATATATATATATATATGTGTATATATATATATATATATATATTATCAAAAGGCATAAAGGAAAAAAAGACACAAGTTCTATGCTTTCTGTGTGAAGTGTGAGGCCAAGTCCATACGTGGATATAATAAAGGAACAGTGAAAGACAAACAGACCAGAATCATTAACATCAGGATGTAAATCTGGGCCTCAATTAGTGCGGGGGATGCTGAAACACTATATGATGAGAGAGGAGGAATGCGGATTGTATGTAAATGTATGTGTGAGAATATAGCAGAGAAACAAGTAATGCTCTCTTCTCCTGTTTCCCTTTCTCCATTTCCTTGTTTGTCTCCAATCCTTCCCGCTTTTCTGTACTTGTGCCAATCACCCACTCATCGCAGGATGTCGTAGCCTACAGGGAAGTGGCGGTTTCAGAATCACGGATCTTCACTGTGAATCCAAGAGGTGAACTGACCCAGGAGCTGAACTCAAGCTTTAAATCCTCGTGAGTCTATAGGATTTCAGCATGGAGGGGGTTATGTTACACATTTATATTTTGCTCATCTCTTTCTATGTTAGCTTTCACTATTTTTATGTTTTCTACGTATTTTGCTTAGTTGATCTTTATATATTTAGAAAAGAGCATGTTGTAGCCTTCTGATCAGGGAAATATAAAAATAAAAAATTAATTTTAGATATGAGTAAAGTCTACAGTAGAGGTAGTCTGTCAATGACATATTGCCTTGTGGTGAGCATAGCTTTTAGTTTTGCTCCATGCTCCTTCCCCATGTACGATGTGAACCTGTACATGGATTCCTCTCTCAACAAGCACCACAATACTGGCAAACAAGGCTCATGCTGTACTCAATGTTTGCTAGGGAAGGGTTAACAAAAGCTGGGCCCCATTTCCACGGTTGCTATATGCACCTGGATTTGAGATCCCATAATCAAGAGGTCTTTGTTTTCATTCCTTCCCTGCTTCACTTGTCATAATTTCCTTTCATTCCAGGTATGCAGCCCTCAGGGATTTGGTGAATGTCATGTTCCCCCCTTCATCGTCTCATTCGGTCTCAGCTCTGCTCTCACAGGAGTTTAGTGATTTCTCCTTTTGGAAGGATCCACTGATGAGTCTTAGTAAGGAGGACATGGAACATGTATCCTAACAAGAAGACTTGACCTGACCTTCAAATAAAGACCTTAGGTGGTATCCTGAGCCACATCTTCTGTTGTAGTCCAATATACTGCTCACTTCTCCACAAAGAACTACACACATTACATCTCACCCAACGTTTCATAGACCACATGGACACCAGACTTTGTGTATGGATTCAAAGAGTTTTATTACTTAAAAAATAAACAGCTTACTCCTTGCCGGGGTCCGACAACGTACTTCAGTCGGGATCCGTAAAACAACAGTACACACCATAATAATCACAATCGGCATCAACCAAAGTACCAAAAAAGTACAATACAGTCTGAATGTTGTCTCCGGTGTCTGCCTTTTGTAGACCGTATGGAAAAATAATATTATACATCTTACAAGCCCTCAGATACACACCGGATTAATGCTGTCAGACGCAGACTGCAGATCTCCGCTCCTTCCTTGAGGTTAAGAGCTACTTGGAATGTGACTTGAAGGAAGTGTTTACATTGGGGGTGTCACGGGCTGCTGACAACCAGAAAATGTCTGCTCTATTCGTCCTGTCAGCGACCCTTGAGGAAGCTAGCCTGCATAGCCCTAATTTACAAGTCTGTGGGGGCAAGAGACCCTACTGCTGGTCCATAGGAAGCCCTGCTCTCCTGCAAAACTATCATCACTCATATAATTCCACATTCTTCAGCATGAGAAATCTATAAGCTTTGTTTAAAGTGCTTCTGTCATCTACTAGGACTAGAAGTGGCCACTTAGTGTCTTACAGCCTGGCGATACTGTCATGGACCTATGGCTCCACTCACAGAATGGCCTTTCCCTATGGAAGCCTGAAAAGGGACTTGTGGTGGCCAACAGGGGACAATGTGTACTACTGACAATGGGCATTTCCTCTGGCCCTAATTTCTGATAGCATATAGGCAACAAGGACCGTTTTACTTCTGTTAGCCCATTTTGATAAATGATGGTTATTATTATTTTTTGTTAAGAATTACCTGTGATGATTTTGCCTATAGAAATGGATCAAGCTGCGTTATGTGAGTATACCTAAGTGACTTCAATACGAGGACTAAGGGTACTTTCACACTAGCGTTATTCTTTTCCGGCATTGAGTCCTAGGGGCTCAATACCGGAAAATAACTGATCAGTTTTATCCCCATCCATTCTGAATGGAGAGTAATCCGTTCAGGATGCATCAGGATGTCTTCAGTTCAGTCTTTTTGCCTTTTCAGGACGGAGATAATACCGCTGCGGTTTTATCTCCGTCCAAAATTCCGGAACACTTGCCGGAATGCCAGATCTGGCATTTTTTCCAATTGACATGCATTAATACGGCAGTGTTCCGGCAAAACTGATTCTGCATTGTGGTCTGCGCATGCTCAGACCGCAAAAAATGAAAAAAAAAAATGCTGGATCCGTTTTTCTGGATGACACCAGACTGATCCGGCATTTTAATGCATTTGTCATATGGATCAGGATCCTGATCCGTCTGACAAATGCCATCATCATTGCACATGTTTTGCCGGATACGACAGGCAGTTCTGGCGACGGAACTGCCTGCCGGAATCCTCTGCCGCAAGTGTGAAAGTAGCCTAAGAAAACAGCTTGTGCGACAATCGAGTCCCATAGGCACTAGAAATATTCCTTTTGCACAAGAGTAAGGACAGACACACACACAAGCGAGTTCAATGGAAGAAACTCGCAGCATGTGTCAGTATGAGGTCCCGTTCTGACCTCTGCTCCTCTGACTGGTTCACACAGCGTTCTAATGATTTATAAGGCTGTGTGTCCCTGTGAGACCTGAAATCTATTGTATTACACTGACAACGTTATGTGAGTGCAATGCAATAGATTCCAGGACTTTCGGGTTCATACATCATTATAATGCAGTGCAATGCTGTCAGAGGAGCGCTGGTCACGCTAATACACGCTGCGAGTTTCTCGCATTGAACTCGCTTGTGTGTGCCTGGCTTGCTATACAGTGTCTCCAGCTGCGATGTATATAATCTAATAGTTTTTATCTTGTTCTCAAATGTTTCTAACTAAATGTTTTACATTTTGTATAGCCCATCTGATGTATACAATAAATTGATAATTATTAATAATGGAGTTGATTATGAAGTTCTTTGGTTATAAAAAAAATGTGCGTGACAAAATTAAAGGTGCTGTCTTTAGGAAACTAGGCACAGTTACGGACCAACTGAGCCGTGAAAACCAAATATATGTATATTTTATATCGAGATGAATGCTACTGATGTATACATAGGCCAGGAGGGCTGACCCTCTGTTTTCCAGCACTGACTACTCTAGCTGAATGACTGAGAGCCAGAGATTCCTTGTCTCACTTTGCGTGTTGTTGACTGACATTAACCATATTCCTTATACACTGTGAACGTTAATTGAGAAGCTGGTAGCAGGATGTACAGAGACTAAAGCATTTTAAAGGGTCTCATCTGGGATTAAAGGGGTTTTCCACATCTGATCAGTGGAGGCCCAACCCGCCGATCAGCTCCGTTGCTCACCGTAGCACCACAGCCTTCTCTCAGCTCACCAAGCACAGCACCATACATTGTACAGTATCGCTGCTTAGCCCCATTCTCTTCTATGAGCTGCACCTAGGCCATGTGACCGATGAACGTGGCACCACGTGGCCTAGGAAAAGCTGTGAGAAGGCCGATGGTTGGACCCCCAGCAATCAGATACTGATGGAAAATCTCTTTAAAAATGTCTCCTTTTTTACAGAAACGGCATCACTCTTTGGCTATATTGCAGTTTAACCCTATTTAGTTCAATGTCAATAGGCTGCAGTGTCAGACATGGTCCATGGAGAAGAGTGGCGCAACCCATGGAAAAAGCAGATACAGTTCTATAGTTCTGGACACCCCTTGAAATATTAAGTTCCAACTCAGTTTATTATTTCAAAAATCTGATTACATGGCATAAAAGATGTATGCTTTGAGTAAAGCTTTGTCCTTACTTTAGTGTCAATTTGACCTTTTTAGGTAAAACCAGTGTAATCTGACAAATTGGTAGCCAGTTCTTCCTTGACATTTGTAGTTGAGGGGGAAAACTGCATTGGGTGTTTAGGATTTCAACATATTATAACTTTGCCAAAAGTTTCTGACTGTGTCTTTTGCAAGTTCTTAGTGGCCATAAACATGTATGCCTGACCACAATTAATGTTCACGTTTATAGGGGAGTGGCTTTAGAAAGTGTCAGCTTGTTAAGGACCATGCCATTCTCCATCTCAGTCTGCCTTACTAATGAGATTTTTCTGACAATACATTTAGGTGTAGATTATTTTTTTCAATACTTGCTATACTTCCAATGCAGTGGACACTGAAAATCAATATTCCAGTTAGTACTTTTCACTATTCTACTTACAAGGACAAGCAGATGTGCAACAGATTTAGCACCTCAAGCCCCAGTTCTCTTTATATTCTCTAAGGGCCTTCCGACCAGAGTTAATGCCTTATACAGTTATTTTACTGACCTGAACAACCTCCATGAATGGAATGAAGAACTACACAAAATAGTAAAAAAAAAAAAAAAAAAAGGTAGATAGAAAGAGAGGCTAAATGGTTGTGGAAAAGCAAGCATGGGGGTGAAAGCTTTTGTAACCACACTCATATTCTGAGTCAGGACTGGACAGATGGGAATGGCCGAACTGTTTGGGTCTAAGGATGTCTATGACAGGTCTTATAGGTGGCTACTAAAATATTCGGCTGCAAAGTCTCCAGTTACGTCATTTGTCCTCTTCTGTCTTAAAGTGGACCTCTCCTGACATGTCTAGGTTAGTAACTACCTTATTAATAACAATTCTGGAGCATCTAGTCTTATTATGCTATATTGTGCCATTTCTTTATTATTCCTGCTAGAATTTATAAATGAACTGCCAACAGTCTACAATAATGGTCCAGATGGGTTTCACCAGTTTGGGGTGTCAATAGAAACACTGATTGGATAGTGTAAGAGTTCACAAGAACACCCCCAACTGGTAACACCCATCTGGACCTTCTTCTTTTTTGCAGGGTGCTAGCCATTCATTCATAACTTCTAGCAGGAATAATAAAGGAATGGTACAACATGGAGTCATAAGAATAGATGCTTCAGAATTGTTATTAAAAGGGAAATGCGCATAGTTCCTAACAGACATGTCAGGAGAGGAGACGGGTCCTCTTTAAAGCAGCTCTGTCATGTCTCTTTGAGGGCAGTGTAGGATATAGAAGGACATGCTGAGCTCCAGGATATATAGTTTTCTATGATACAAATCTACGATTTTCTTGTAGAAAACTGTGTGATCAAAGCCTTTGAGTCCTTCTTCCCCCGACCACATACAGTGACTTATAGCTTTTCCTGTATATGTATACAGTGGGACCTGTCAATCACTGGGTGTGGGCGGAGGAAGCAGGACTCCCAGGCTTTATCTAGGAGTCCTGGCAGCATTGACACAGCTTTATACAAAAAATTATGAGTTAATTACTAGAACTCCATATATCCCTGCTCTTTGCCTATCCCCCCTCTGTTATATACAATCAGATAGGAGATCTGACAGAGCCACTATAAATAATGTATCATTAATATGTCACTGTTGTCATATTCTGCCTTTATTATTATATTTAAGGGAGCCCACGAGCCCCCTTAAATTCTATGCAGGTGACGGGATCAAGCCCTGGGAACACAACTTTTAAAGGGGTATTACACAGGGCAGTGATGGCTAACCTCCGAGACTCCAGCTGTGGTGAAACTACGACTCCCAGCATGCTCCATTCATTTCTATGGAGTTCTGAAAACAGCCAAGCAACTGTACATCTTGGGATTTGTAGTTTTACCACAGCTGGAGTGCCGGAGGTTAGCCATCACAGATGTAGGGTGCAATACCATATATAATATAATTTCTGTATCAAGATCTCTGCTTGCAGTCATTCAATGGGAAACTTTGTTGTTTACTTCCAAAGGTTAATAACCAGTCATGGTCATGTGAAGGACACACAGATGCATGCAGGGGTGCACCTAGCCTTTCTGCTGCCTGAAGTGAAAACGGCGCCCCAACCCCCCAATGCCAACTTCTTAACCTAACCCCTTCCCTCCAGCCCTACTGTAAAATACATACTTGGAAAACATTACATACAGAGCTACAAAACATACAGGGTAATACAGCGCCACATACTGTGCCCACTGTGCTTCCCAATACTATACTACAGAAGCAGATAATCCCCCTTCCGCTGCCTGAGGCAATCGCCTCACCTCGCCTCATTGGTGGTGCACCCCTGGATGCATGGCTAGAAGAGATATCAGATTACTAGACTGTAACAAGCTGAGCGCCTGGGTTTCAATCACCATCAGGAGTCAATTTTGAATGACTGCAAGCAGAGGTATTGAAAGCTGGCAAGAACTGATGCAGAAATTATATTTAAAAAATTTAATACAATTCCTTTTATTTCCTAAATCTGTAATAGCCCGTTATGATGTCGGTCAAGTAGTACATGGCACTTAATTTGGCAGTCACAGGTCTCGATCCTGGAGAACTATGGTACTGCAGATAATACTGATGTACTAGCTGCTCCCACTGAACCCGGTGGTTGTACAAATGATGCATTACTACAATGGAGTGTGAACATTTAAACACGCTTTTATATGCAGTTTGCATTTCAGACCCCATTTGCATTTTATATGGAAAACGTACACCTCACTTGTATCTGCTGTTATCCGGCTTATTCTCCATCCTGTATTTAATAATATTACTCACAAATTACCTGACTGTGCACAGAGGAAGTTCTGACCCAGAAATTGTTGGTTGCAATGTAATTCCAAAAATATCCAGTAGGAGGAGTATGTGCAAAGCAGTAGAACTGAGTAGGGTATTGTGACTATAGTGTGCTCAGGCAGTGTACTGGTGGTACCCAAGCAGATGACACCTACTGTATATCTGTAGATATTTCACCTTTAGTACCTAGTGTTTTCTGCTTTGTACATAGATTTTTGTGTACTTTTTGTGCATTTTTGAGCTTTGTTTTGCTACAGCGCATGAAGATAGGACTTCTTGTAGGGACAGGGTTGCGTCATATAGTAGGGTTATCTAATAAGGTCATCCACCCCCTGCAGTGCATAATTGATAACAGGAAGTAAATGAAATATATAAATTATTCAAATCTAGTCCTTGGTATATTAATAATGCCCTAGCACCATACACATCCCTACATTGCCTTATCATCTCAGACAACCACAAGGCAATGTAAATTTACCCTCCCAAAGTGGCTTAGCTGCCCCAAAATCAAGGAACATACATTTTTATGATTTTTCTTCTTTTTTTTTTTTAGGTCCCCTCCTGTCCTGCCACTTGGGCATTTTGCTTTCCAGTTTATACCTACTTTTTGCCACTGTTTAAATAAGTTTTGCTGCACCACTTTACTCTTGCTATTTCTTTCCTGTAGTTTCTTGTGTGGTGGGTGGCAGTTCCAGGCTTGGCACCTGATGGTTGAATTTGCTCATCTCATGTCTGAGGATTTCCAGGCCCTGCTCATGAGATACGAGTGTGCTGTTAACCTGGTCCAGATAACTAAGCAAACTTGTTTCTTGAGTCCCACAAGACCCTTCCACCTGAGCCACCCTATGTTCAAACTTGGACATCTCCCCTTGAAATTCACGAGCCAAGGAATGACAGGTTCCCATTTGTCCTGCAAGTCGTGCTTTCATCCTCTCCATGTCCCCACGCAAACCTAAAAGCTGTGATTTGCTGGTGCGGATTTCAGAACCTTGTCCATCTACTTGGCCTTGAACAGTGAGCAGTTCTTCAGTTATTCGGGTTCCACGTTCCTCTGCAGTTGAGTTGACTTGGACTACAGTATCAGCAAATCTACTTACAGACTCCTCCAAACCATGCAAAGAGCGCCCAATGGTCCTCAAGTTAACTTGCAGTAGAGTGATCTCACCTTGTAATGCTTCTTCCTTTTGTCTTTCAAATTGCCTCTTGATGCCCAGAATGGTATTGTTGAGATGACCTAGCTGTTTTTGAACATCCTGGTTCTGCTTTTGGCATTGTGAAAGTTCAGTGTGAACCTCTATGAGAGATTCTCCTACTGACGTGGAGCAACCAGCAGCACACAATTCTTCAACAGCAGCAAGTCGACTCTGTACCCCATCTAAAACTTCAAGACCTTCTTTCCTTACCCCTGACAAATGTGCATCCAGCAGTGGCATCACTGCTCCATCCAGTGCCATAGGAGCTGAGGCATTGGTGAGCTCTCCAACAGCTGTCAGCAGCCTCTCTTCCAAGACTCTTACTTTGTCATCCACAGAGGCCCTCACCCCATCCAACTCTACCAAGAAGTGCCCTCTTTCTTCTCCTTCTTGGCAACATCTCCTGACACCCTCTTCAGTATAGTTGAGTCTGCTCTCCACTTCATCCAGTCTCACTCCAATTTGTGGTTCCAGCATAAGCCTTGTGAGTTCTACATCCACTTTCTGGCTTAGGGCATGGTGGTCTTCAGTTAGCTGGCGCATGCTACGTTCCAGTTCCTCTACACGTCTGCTGAGTTCCTCCAGGCGCCCACAGCAGCCATCAGGTGCACTTATTCCTTGTACTTTGGTAGTTAATCCTAATATCTCTCTTCTCACTGCCACTTCTCGCCCATCCATTTCTTGCTGCATTCTGTGACCTACTGCCTGCTCAGCCTCTTGGCATTGTTTTTGCACTGCTTGTACTTTGACATCACAGCTACCTTGAATCTTATGCAGCCGAGCCTCTATTCCATCCAAAAGCTTTGCCTGAGCCTCAGCCAGCTTTCCCTCCAAAAACTGTTCTAACATTTCAGTGGATGTAAGTGGAGACGGTCTTGCAGCTTCTAGTAGATGCTGGAGCTGTGCTTCATGGCCCATGACCATCCCATTTACCTCTTCTAGAAGATCTGATTTTGAACGGAGCATCTCACTCACCTCAGCTACTTTCCCAGTCAAGTCACCAGGGATATGTGGGGCCTCAGCCAATGCATCAGGAATCATCCCAAAGCCAACAGAGGACTGTGAGGAAGAACTGGGCCCACTCACTAGTGAACCAATCATCTTGTTAGTGTCCTCCTGGATGGTAAGGCGTAAAGAGTCTCCCAGACCGCTTATCATTCCCTGCATGCTGTCATAAGCCTGTGATAGGCGTCTGACTTCTTCTTCCACACGGTCCATACGTTCTCCAAACACTGGGGCCAATTTTCTTCCTGAAAAATGCAGACAATTATGGTTTACCATTTTTGTAATTATAGAAAAGACCATTCTAAGTGCAGGCATTATGGCTGCGTTACAAGCAACAATGTGACTCTGAGGCCACATTCAAATGACCGTGAAAAACTGAGAAA
Source organism: Bufo gargarizans (assembly GCF_014858855.1). Lineage (NCBI taxonomy): Eukaryota > Metazoa > Chordata > Amphibia > Anura > Bufonidae > Bufo > Bufo gargarizans. The sequence goes on along the minus strand of NC_058085.1, from coordinate 83,786,671 downwards.
GAATAGCCACTTATTTGATGGTACATGGATAGCAGAGATGCTGCGAGCACAGAATTATAAGCATCAGCCCAGGAGGAGTGTGTAGAGGATAACAGTGGTGGTTGTGGCTCTGAGGGTTGTGGTAGTACTTACAGACCAGGGTGTCAATCTCCACTCCAGCGCTCCCAAGTGCGGCGTAACTAAAGGGCTCATCCTTGTATTGGGGCTCCTGCCTGATGGGTGCCGTTCTACTGTACATCGCAGTGCAATATTATCCCAATAGCAGCATATGGACAGCAACAATGATGGTGGTTATAGTACTTCCTCTCTCTAAAGACACTTTGCTGTCTCTGAGCAGAAGCACAGGCATGCAATGAGGTTCTTGTTAATTCCTTCGTAATTTCCTGGACTGAGCCAATCCAGTGCATGGTCTTGTAAATTCTAGACCTTCTAATCTTCTTCTCTCTGGAGTGCTATGGTAATCTGGCTGCTTTCTGGGCAGTTGTAGGCTCAGAGACTATGGTTCTCACACACGTATTTCCTTCAAGCTGCTTAAGACTAGACTCTATCTAACCAGGGGGCAGACCTGGTCCATCATACTGACAACCTAACACCGTCTGCCATATGCTGTCCATACTTTGCTATTAAGTGCATGTACATCACAACATTTAACTCGAGAAACATTATATTAACTCTGTCAATAGTAATTATTTTTTGCAGTAGTCCTTCTGGGGTACTGCATATGTATAAGGTCAGAAATCGTTGGAGCCATGTACAGGCACACTGGTGGCTTTGGACATTATTATGACATTATAACAACATTACTGTGGGTGATTTTATGGGCACTATTATAGCTACAGTAGTCAACTATATGGCTTGCAGTGTTGTAAGGCCCCAGTTGTGTGTGCACTGTATATCACAGATATGGTTAGAGCTATTATAATACCATTGTATGTCTCTTATACATGGTCATTATATGACGGTATATTACACTTTTGTTAATATTGTAAATACCACTATATTATCATTACATGGCACAATTATATTGGAAATGTATTGAAATTGTATATTGGTAATACCGTTCACTATATTGGTATTGTAACGCAGCTTTACATTGGCACTTTGTGGCACTGCTTTATTAACGGTGTGGGGCATAATCATATTGACAGTGTCAGACTCTTGTTATATTGGTCATTATAGATATAGTTTATTAGCACTGTATAGCAGTATTCTGTTTGCACTCTATGGCACCTTTTTATTACCACTGCTTGACACCCCTGGTAGAAATATGACCATGGAGTTTGGCTACAACATGTCCTATTAATATGTTACTAGGTTTATGCTGCCCTAGCTGAGAGCAGCATAAGGCTACATCCACACGACCGTATGTGTTTTGCGGTCTGCAAATTGCGGATCCACAAAACACGGATACCGGCCGTGTGAATGTAGCCGGCCCTATGATAGAAATGCCTATTCTTGTCCGCGATTGCGGACAAGGATAGGACATGCTCTATATTTTTTGCGGGGCCGCGGAACGGATCTACGGATGCGGACAGCACACTGTGTGCTGTCCGCATCTTTTGCAGCCCCATTAAATTGAATGGGTCCACACCCGTCCCGCAAAAATTGGAGCCAAAAATACGGTTGTGTGAATGTAGCCTAAAGTAGTGGCAGGTACATTGATTATGTTGATGTATAATGGTGTCGTCTTCATGGCTTGGTGTAGTTTTGGGTAACTGAAGATACTCAATGCTGTGCAGAGAAGTCTGTCATATTCATGAGCTGCGATAAAACCACCCTTTATTAACTGCAGCAGGATCCGAGGATGCACGGGCGGCGCAGCTCATGAATCTCAAAGACTACTTTCTTGGTCTTTGAGGAGGCTGATAAGGGGCAACTACACCCACCCATAAATTAGACATTGATTGGATTGGGGTCACTGTCACTATTTCATGCCACCCTCACATACCTGATGACAGATTCTCTTTAAGCCTAGTACTTGACCCATCTGCAAGCTTTGTCTGATAGGTGAGGGACACTCATACGAGGTGGGGCATGCATATTACAGGAAAATAGGGGTCCAGTGTCCCTAATTTTTCAGTACAAGGTGCATGTAGAAGCTTAGAGGAGAAGGGGAGAATTAGCAATGCATCTGTGTGGATCTCTTCATTATACCCTATCAGAGTTACAGTACGGAGTAACAGTCCATTGCTATGTAGTCCTGTATCCGGAAGCCATAAGATCAGCCACTTAAAATACTAGACTACCAAAGTGGTTATTCTCAGGATTACATTTATGGAAACCTATAAACCTAATTATTGTAGTGTGGAGAAGCATTAAAGGGGTTGTCTGGTTTCCTATATTGATGACCTATCCTGAGGATTAGTGTTGAGCGAAGCACGCTTCAGATCATAGATCTGAAGTCGATTCGCTCGAGACTTCGTTTGGATGCTGTACGTAGACGCGGTGAGGGAAATTAGTTATCACCAAAGTCTGGAGAGACGGGTCTACGTAGAGCATTCAAATGAAGTTCTCAGCGAATCGACTTCGGATCTTGGACCCAAAGCTTGATTCGCTCAACGCTAATCCTCATGATAGGTCATCGGTATCAGAACGGCATGGGTCTGAGTCCAGGCATTCCCGCCGATCAGTTGTATGAAAAGAATGCAGGTACTGGGAGTCGGACCCCCTACTGATCTGATATTGATGACCTATCCTGAGGACAGGTCATTAATATTGGAAACTGGACAACTCCTTTAAGATGACCACACACATTACACACCCCTCTCCCCATGAGCAACCACTATGTAAAATATACAATGGGCCACATTTATCATGACTCTGACAGTTCACTCCACTTTCACATATGGCTAAAGTCAGTTTTAGCCAAGTCAGATTTATGATTGGCCCTTTAAGACTGTAATAAATGTGGTTTGACGGTAGCAGTTTGACCTTCAGTAAGCAGCTTTACAAAGGTCGCACATCTTCACGAAAAAGTCGCATGTCCTATTAAAAAGTCGCATAAGATAAGCATGGTCCTCACTGGAGTGAATTTGCGACTTTTTAAATAGTCGCAATAGTAAATCTGTCTAGAGATTCATTTACATAAGAAAACACGCCCACTTTCAGAAAACTGGAGAGCATAGTGCAGAGCAGAAAAAAGTCGCAAAATGTTGCGCAGTTTAAGCGATTGCGCAAAAAATTGCGACTTTTTCACTCAATTATTCTGACTTGAGCTAATGATAAATCTGGCCCAATATCTTTACTAAGTCACTTATTTTGTACTGATGCTGAATTCACAATCCAGAGCGGCGTGCACAATTCTACTGTTTGTTACTGGAAACAGTCAGCAAGCTTGCCATAAGACATACCCCTTACAACTTAGCGGAGTTTAAAAATGCTATTATTTTCAGTGATTTTCTTCCACATCAGATTACTGTACAGTCCCGCGTCTAAAGGTGCACATCAGCAAAGCAAGTGTTGTGCACACACAGAATCTGCAGGGAATTCTGGGAGATTTTTAGCTCTGGAGTCTGTAGTATGCAGTTCTGGAGTATAACACAGAATGCGTACAAGTGCAATATATTAATATTGTGCAATATATTTAAGTTGTGATACATACGACAGAGGATAATTATCTGATCGCTGGGGGTCTGACAACCGAGAACTCCGGTGATCATAATAATGGTGTTTCTGGAGTCATCTGTGAGAATGCAGTGGTAGTGCAGATGCAAGACCTCTGCTCCACTCACTTCTAGGGGACACTGGGCTATCTCCATCTGTCCTGTAGAAGTAACTGAAGCAGTGATGGCACGTGCACCCTACCACTGCATTCTCACAAGGGACAGATCTCTAATAATTATCCCCCAATCCAGTGGGGCTATGATTGGGAACATGTCTGTATGAATCATCTGCCTGTGTAGAAGGTCCTTTAGCTTTTTCATATGATGTTCCTTACCATAGCCACTCTTCTTGGGTGATGCATGTGGGTCAGGAAGAGTTTCTGGCTGCAGTTTGGAATAGGTAGGTGGAGTCTTGGGCGGAGGGAAGAGGTTCTGCCCAGGAGCAGCTTTGGATCCTATATAGGGTGGAAGAAGGCCTTGCTGGACAGGAGGTCCATCGTGGCAGGAGTCCCCTGAATGCCCAGGACAACAGCGCCACTGTAGCTCAGTCACTATCTTATATCCAATCTTGTACTTGGGTCTGAAGAGAGTCCTATACCTGTTTACAAAAAAGAAAATGAATGATAACCGAATCTGCCTCCACTCATCTGTACCAACAACTTTTGCCGGTTGCTGCTGAACTTCCTATTTCCAGCAATACCAAAGAAGGAACATGCAATAAATTATTATGTACTAGAGCCCTGAACCTCATATCTATAATACACAGTGAGATGACTAGTGCATTATGGTGGATCAGTCGGTATCTTTACTCCAGTATGAACAGGGCAACATCAGCATGGAGCCTGTAAGTTCTCCCCGCATCTCCTCTGGGTATTGCAATGTAGGGTACGTTCGCATCTGCGCTAGCAGATCTGGCAGGCTCATGCAACTCAAATGCTGGCTGTCGGCCAGACAAAAACCATAGCATGCAACAGTTTGAGGCTATGTTCACATCCCCGTTAAGGAGAACCGGCGGAAGTGCTGACTGTCGGTCAGACCCCAAAAAGTTGCATACGATGGTTTTTGTCCAGCTGAAACCGGACAATTTAGCCGAAAAGTGGCTGGATTATGGCCGGACCCCATTATAGTCAACAGAGATCCAGCAGTGAAATGTCGTATCCGGCAATGGCCGATCCGGCACAATCCAGCGAGCTGTTCCGGCAGAGAGCATATGCAATGCCAGATCCGGCAAAATCCAGCAAGCTGTTCCGACAAAGAGCATATACGAATGTACCCAAACTTACTGTTTAGTTGGTTCTCTATGAAATTTTCCCTAATGCATTGTATATGCATTAAATGAAAGGAAGTCCAAATGATGTTAGGGGCCTCGGCCATGCTGGCTTTCAGCACGGACACTTACATTACAGTCCCTGGACACTTGGGTCCCCAGCTGCACTTCCTGTACTCAGCTTTGATATATGGTTCTGTGCCATCCTGCAGCGTGCAGGTCACATTCTTCTCGACCACGTACACACAATAATTCCTACAACAGAAAGGAGACGGGCATAAGACAAACATATATAGAAAAGTCTGGAAACACCAATGCAGCAATTTCCTACGAAACTGTATGCATATTGATAAATCGGAATGCCATGAGGGGCGCTGGCAATAGCAGACTCAATTTTCCTACATTATTCCAGGCAGAATGCCAGAAACATGCAAGAACAAGGGAACTCAGTCAAAGAGCCGTTATATGAGCTTGTAAAATATTGTTCCTTTAATTTTTAACATACTTTTCTGAAATAATGGATTCATGCAACCACAACAAATATTCAGCAAGAGTCCAGTAATCTCTGCCCGGGCTCATTACTGAACTACAACTCCCAGCAGGCTTCTAGCTGTATTCATACAACAGCTGAAGCGTTACAGGCTATCTACATGTGTTCTTCAGGTTTTTTGGGGGCTTTGGTCTTAAATATAACCTATCGTTCTTGGACCCAATTTTCAGTGGCTTTTGTATTATTTAAAAAAGAGCTGAGCATATTTAGCACTAGGAAGAACTCCCGGAACTGCTCCATCCGATACACTGTAGGTATAGACAGTAGGACAATAGTCTTCACATCATAGCTGCTCACTTTTGATTGCGCCTAGTACTTGGCGTGCAGTGAATAGACCTATAATATGAATATATTTGCTCTGTGCACATTGATAGTTTTTGCAGCAATTGACTCATTGGTTACAGGTAAAGTCTTCTACAATGTATGAATACAGAAATCAGCACACCTGTAAACTCACATTATAATACCGTACACTGATAGACATATGCATACTTTTCCTGTATTACCTGTGCCTGGTAATGGGCTTGCCGTAAGTCTGAGGTTGAGAGCTTGAGGTATAAAGGCTGTGAACGAACCTTCCATGGGCTGGAGGTTGGTAATATGTTCCTTTGGCATCCGCTGGACATAGTAACCCAGTAAAACACATAGAGAAGGCAACTAAATACAAGATCCTGAGGAGCCAGCCCTCCATTCTTCTAATGGGTGATGGTACGCACGGCGAGGACTGATGATGAATACAGAGGGGTCAACAGTGAGGATCTAAAATGTCTATATCCTTTCTCTGTGGCACAAGCAGAGGGGTCTCTGGAGGTTAGGAGGACTTTACATTTATTCTGCAGTCCAAGTGGGCTCTCGTCTATCGGATGCACTCTTCCAGTAAAAAAGACTGTACCAGGCACACTCCAGAGGTCTGCAAACACAACGGTTTTGTCCTTGACCACAAAATCAAAGATTCCTTGGAAGTTATTAGTGAGATGTTTGTCCTTTGGTGTCACCGGGTGAGTATCAGTGCCACTCAGTGTGACAGTCTTTGGCTAGGGTTGCTGGCTCAGACCATCAGAGTTTCCATCCTTTTTTCTGTCCTCTTTTACCTTCTCACTTTTTCTCTTCTGAGTCTTTATTTTGCATCGTCCACACCTCCTCAGTGCACTTTCCTCTCCACTCCAGAGAGATGGATGCTTCTCTTTATTTGGGTTGCAACTTTGTGAGTCTTCTGTTTCTCTGCCTGATACTTTCTATCACTCCCGGACTTTCTCCAGTCTCCCTCTCTCCCCTGTCCCTGTCAGCTCCTCACAGCTCCCTCTATACCCCAGACCTGTTAAAGGGGAGGGGGTGACTGGGGTGGAGGGAGAGGAGGAGTTTTTGTGGGATTAGAATAATATACCCCCCTGCACTGCCCTTTCCTGAAGCTGTGTTACCTCTGCCAGTAGCAACATGAGACTAAGGCTGGCACCATGTGTCACATGCACTGAAAGCACACGTGCGCAGCGCTCAGTAGCACTGCCTGCCACCTCATCCTGACACATGGAGGGGAGTCACAGTGCACAGACTGGGAATGATAGCAGATGCAGCTGTGCACAGGAACCTGCTCGGCTGCAGCCACGAGCATGCTTGTGATTATTGGCCCCCTATGTGACTCCATTCAGCTTAGGGCCCCTTTCCTCTTGCTTCATCGTTAGCATATATTCTAGCCAATATTTTGTATTTAATTTGTGTATTTGGTGTTATTATTACCATTAACTAGTCTATCTTTATGGCTGCATGCAATATATATTTAGAGTATTACCGTATATATAGTCGGAGTTTACGCTGGCAAATGCTCTTAACCTATACAGATGTTCGCCTGGCGGTAAGGCCGCATGCGACGTAGACATTGTGCATTCGAGGGCGGAAAATCCACAGCGTTTTTGCAAATCTCATCCACATGCTGTGGACATGTTCTTCGAAAAACCCAACCAAACAATAATAATGGTGAAGAATATACATGGCAGCAATAAATAAGCAAACATCCCACCAAGAAGAATGGATGTTATATCTGTAGCACGTCAGGTTCATCTGCAAAGGGCAAATCCACAGTATTTCTGCATTGAAATCTGCTGCAACATCTGATCTATTCGGTGCAGATTTTGCACACTATGGATTTCCTTCTATATGAGTGCTCGTACCCTAAAGTACCAGTAGCATGCATCACAAACATAGTGTGAACACAAACTAACACCAGTACCAAATCCTGGGTATGTTGTTTTCCCTATTTACACAGCACATCAGATTTTTGAACATTTTAAGATAATTTGCCAGGAATTAGTACTCCAGTTTTTATAAAACGTTGCCAGTAGCTCCTCATCCCATTTCCCACAGACATGCCAGATATGTTAAAGGAGTTTTTCAAAACATTTATAACTAATGACCTATCCTCTGGATAGATCGCCAGTATGAAACCTGAGACCCCCGACAATCAGCTGTTTGAGAAGGCACTGGAGTTTGCAGTAGAGCCACGGCCTTCTCGCTGCTTGGTCTATGACATGGCCTAGGTGCAGCTCAGCACCCTAGAAGTGAATAGGGGTGAGCTGCGGTATCAAGCACATCCGCTATACAATGTACGGCGCTGTGCGTGGTGAGCTGAGAGAAGGCTGCATCACTACTGGGAGCCCCGATGCCTTCTCAAACAGCTGATTGGCGGGGGTCCTGGTTGTCGGACCTCCACCAATCAAATAGGTCATCTGTAGTGCTGAGTGAAGCGAGCTTTGGATCATAGATCCAAAGTCGCTTTGGTCAAAACTTTGTTTGAATGGTGTACGGAGATCCGTCTCTGTACAGCATTCAAATGTATTGAGTCCACGGAGGTGAAATTTCGGTGAATAACTTCTAACATCAATTTTTCAACTTGAAAACTATTTTAAAACTGGAATCCGAAGTCGGCTTTGGGACCTGATCCTTGACGGATCTCCATACAGCATTCAAACAAAGATTTTACCAAAGCGACTTCAGATCTATGATCCGAAGCTCGCTTCGCTCAACACTAGTCATCAGTCCTCCTTTTACATGGGCCTATGATCAACAACGTACTAGAAACATTCATTCGGCCAATCGATGGCCTGTCTAGACACCCCACCAGTCAGCCAGCAAAGCACGCTTGTCAATGGATATGATCTTTTCTAAGAGCATAAAAAATGGTTGCTGGTTGGCAGCACATTTACCCATGTAAACAGGGGATGCATGACCAACATAATGTTAACTGTATGGTGGACAAACGATCATAGTAACGATTGTTCATACACCATAGAGTTTTGATCAGCCAGCATTTTAAATAAGAGCCAACTGAGCTGTTTATTGTTGATTGGTGCTTTTTATGGCCCCGCCATCTAGAAGGATCTTTATGTGTATGGTGGCCTCCTGACTGCCTCCCAATGGCAAACACTGTTGAGATGTATATTTATACCATGTATATAGGGAGGTATTGGGAGACAGCTGTTGGCTGGACTAGCCCAATCTTAAGAAACCTAGTAGAACATCAAGGGGTCCTGGCCCAAATGAAGTACATGTTAGGTGCATGGTATGTGTGGATGTTCCTGTGCTATGGACAGTTGTAGAATTTCTCATCTCACTGTCACCAAACACAGACGTCTGCCCTTTTGATGTCATTGACGTGTCACCTCCGACTTCATCTACTGAACAAATATCAGTGATGACACAATTTCCAGCTCAGGCCCTCCCAGGCCATTACCACAGGAGCACCAAGTGCAGGAGTAAATAATGGTATCAGGTGGGGCAGCAGGTCAGGATGGAGAAGTATGTGGCTGTATGGTGCCTTCCAAAGACAGAAAGACAAAGCATCCAAAAACATCTCTGCTGCAGAAGCTCTCAACTAGAATGGACACCATAGATTCAATGTGACAAAGATGGAGGGCCCGATCATTGCTTTGTTTAATGGTGCTTCCATTAAAATGCCCAAATGCTCCAAGGGTGAAAGGTGCAGAAAACCTGCAGCACTTTCTCTCCAAAATCCACATCATTTGGTGTAGATTTTGCTGATGCAGAATTCCAGTAGATCTGCTGAGGATTTTCCACTGCAGATAATCAGCAGATGACCTTCTACATGTGTCCATCCCATTCCTTGAAGTTTTTCTGCTTCTCCTCACAGCTCATTACACAAGGGACGGTTCTCCTGCGTCTGATCATTAGGCACTCGCAATTTTTTAGTGAGGTCTGTAGGCCCAGAGGCTTCACTGTATGTTCACTATTGGGACCGGAGCTACAGGGACATGGAGTCATGGATAGTTACTGCTGTGTAATATAAGCTATATGGTGACTGCTGGGGAGATTCATGTCTGGCTGGCTCTGTAGATTATGAGTAGATTGCTAGATAGTAAACTATAGTAGGACTAGGAACTCTTCACATCACATCTAATAAAAAAGATAAATTGTCTGCATAGATAAACTGTAACTATAGAGTAGATCTTGAGAAATCAGCTACCCCGTCTACATCTCCTAAGCTGAAGATCAAAATATGTCATCCTAATTTCACAGTTCTACCCCAGGGCCAATATTGGTGCAGCTCCGAGACAGACGTTCCATGTGCGACCCTCGATGCCATATATAAGATCCATGTGGAATCAGGCACATGGAAGTAAGACCTACAGGCATGAAGTTACCCACGAGTCACATATTATTATTTTTTTGCATCCTATTTCCTACATTACGGGAAAGATTTATGAAATTGTCTAAAAGAAAAATGGACTCAGCCTTCATTTTTTTTTTAAGAGCAGCAACAAAGTGAAAGCTGCGCTGTGACTGATTTCTATGAGCAGAAACTGACGTTTTTGTGGAAAAATGCCTCAAAATATTCTCTAAAAACTGTGCTAACCCTCCTGTGGTAAAAATGCGGTTTGTGTGACTTGGAATCCAAAATTTCACATCCATCCATCACATCTAACGTTGTACATCTGGTCTCTGTTGTAACATACAGCGGCGGCATAGAACGCCCCGTGATAGTAATTCTCTTCCACCTCGTATATTCGTGTCAGTCAAGCAGTGTGATAATATCTATATTCTCACCAAAGCATAAGACCACCCGGACCTCCCACCTGTTCTATTTCTATGGGTCATTCTTCGCTGTTAGACCCTGCATATTTAACATATTACATGGTACAGATGTTGAGACGCTTTCAGAAGGTCCCGCCATTGTTATACCGCATTAAGTATTGGCCCCACTTTTCAGAGGATGGCATTTTTGTAATATTATCCCTTTTAAATAGAAGCTGGTGTGGATCCATCTTCGCTGAGCCTTGGTGATCAGCTGTTGTGGCTGCAGGAAGCCACTTCTGGTCACACTTTTCTGCTCTGTGACATGCAGCATAATATGGCGCCCATACTGATAAATGGCTATCCACATAGAGCATGAATGGGCCGGGTCTGGCAGAACGGGTGGTGACCTCATGCCCTTTAAAAAAAAATCTGATCTTTTACCAGAATGTAATATGAGACACAATGTACCAGAGTAATCACATAAGATCTTTTTTTTATTTTTTATTATTACTGCATGAAAAAGTAAATTAAAGGGGTTGTCGAGATTGCAAAAAAAGGGTCTTTATTTAGGAACAGAACCACTCTCGTCCATGGGCTGGTATCACAGCCGTGTGACATTTCCATAGATGCCAACAGTCCCATATTTGCAGGGACTGTCCCGCACTTCAGCGACAATTCCTGCAAATTCTAGCTGTCCCGGAATAAAACTTGATGGAGCTTATATAAACCCAACCTACAAATGGGAGGTCCCACATGGTTTTAGCGTATTCCTGGGGGCAGGGACTACTGCAGGGTTTTTGTTAACAGTACTCTATGCACCAGGGGCAGGCTGGGACGGGGGACAGGGAGGCAATTTCCCCCCAGGCCGCCCTAAAGCATGTTAAAAACGGCCGCTGGGACATCTTTAACAAATAATTTAGAAAAAAATGTGTATTCCTCAAGGCCGCACCGCCGATGACCACAGGCGCCGAGGCCCTGGTTCTAGTTGCCGGCGGTGGTGGTGGGGGAGGCAGTAGGAGATGAGCGCTTACATTGTGGAAGCGTTCATCTCCATATTCATCTGTATCACCGTCTACAGGACAGCGATGCAGATGGCTGTGCTGTGGGGCAGGGGAGGGAGAGGCGTGTCCCTTCCCTGTTCTTCTGATAGGCTGCAGGCACTAATGCCCCCATTGTCTACGAATGGGGGCACCTACGAATGGGAGGTCCTACATGGTTTTAGGGCATTCCTGGGGACAGAGACTATTTGTGCAGTCCCACTGCAGGGTTTTTGTGTACTGTTTTGTATCACAGGCTATGTATGGGAAGAGCAGCAGGTCACCACCTCTGCCTCTGGAGGAAGAGAGGTCAGTGTAGAGTGAGCTCTGAGTGACGTAGCAGCAAGAAGCAGAGCTGAGCTGGAAAACTCTTTTACCTGAGGGTTACAAAAGCAACAAAGTGTCAGCAAATGTGCCAGCCCTTATGGGAAAGAGCTATCGGATTCCACATAAGGTTTAAGGGGTTTTGCCATCACAGACAATGGGGGCATATCACTAGGATATGCCCCCATTATCTGATGGGTGCAAGTCCCACCTCTGCGATCCGCAGCTACATGGAGAACGGAGTGGGGAAAGTAGTGGAGGGCGCACTGCGCATGCGCAGCTACCCTCCATTAATTTCTATGGGGCCACCGAAAACAGCCCATAGAAATGAATGGGAGCGGGGGCTGCGCATGTGCGGTGTGCTCCCAGTCACTTGTATGGGAGCAGCGGGGAGTAGAGCTTGGTGGTGGCTGGACCCCGGGAAACCTGGGGTCCTCCAGCCACAACTCTCCCCGCTCCATTCTTGTTGTAGGCGCGGGTCCCAGAGGTGGGACCTGCACCTATCAGACAATGGGGGCATATCGCTGGGATGTGATGGGAATCACATTGTCTGTGATGGTAATACCCCTTTAAGTGGCAATAGAGGAAGTAGTGCCAAGCACCTGGCAGAGAAGGTGAGTGCATTTACATTGGGGCTACAGACCTCCCTGCATGTGGTGGGAGCAAATCAACTTCAAGTTCCACATCAAACTAAAAAAATAGCCTGGCCATCTGTAGAGACTGTACTATATTGCAGAGATGCCTATATAGTAAGAGTAAGAGAGAAAAGTTGCAGCCCTTGGTTGTCTCGAGAAGATTGTGCAAATTATAAGAAAAAGACTCATATCTGTGTTTTGTCTTGTGCCTGTAACTGTGTTTGTCTTAGATCTGCCTGTATTGCACTAGCGTTTCTGACCTCTCTGGGTCAGCTGTCAACCATACCAGGACTATTCCAAGAGGTAGCAGCCTGGTGGCTCCCCTGCAGCAAAGCCCAGATCCTTGTATAAGAGTTAAACTGTGAAAACCAGAGGACCTCCAGGACAATGCCCTCAGGATTTGCCCAACACCAAGTCGGTTAGTTGGCACGGTGGTTCCACAACCATTGTCCATACACCTGTCCATAACACTGCTGCAGATATCTCCTGTAAGGCTTCATGTACACGATTGTATGTGTTTTGCGGTCTGCAAACCGCGGATCCACTAAATTCGGATACTGGCTGTGTGCATGCACCCATTTTATTCTCCCTTCTGTAGACAGCAGAATGCGTAATAGGGTACCTATCCACATTTTTTGGTGGCCCCATTGAAATAAATTGATCCACACCTGATCCACAAAAAATACGATTGTGTGCATGGGGCCTCTTCTAACAATAGATCCATCTGGTGGTAGTTGAAGAACAGAACTGAGCATGTGCGACCACCTCAGAGATATTAGATGTAGAAATAAGGAAAAGAACAAACAGCATATCTTGATGATGGCTATATTACATTTTTAATTACATCCAATTACAAAAGTATTCACATGCTGGTTTGAAAAATGTAGAATATTCTTGATGGGACAACCCCTTTAAGTGCAAATTTCAAAGTTCTTACTTTGTGAAACCACACTGACATGAGGTGGATTTGGTTTTCAAATAACGTATTAATTGGTGGCACAATTTTGCTGGTAATACTGCTGTTTTACTTTCAAAACTGCTCAGCCATTCACAATCATGCACAATGGAGCATAGGCCTCCAACAATGTGGGACCATACACTTGTAACTGGTTGCATCTTCTTTAGAAGCAACACCTGTTCTTCCCAATGTTAGTTATTAGTCTTTGACATCGCTTTAGAGCAGGGGTGCTCAACCTGTGGCCCTCCAGCTGTTGCAAAACTACAACTCCCAGCAAGCCTGGATAGCCTACAGCTTTTAGGGCATGCTGGGAGTTGTAGTTTTGCAACGCACCACTGCTTTTGAGGAACTTTCAACCACCCTTCCTTGTATGAACTGCTTGTTTTCTTTTCTAGAAGGAATAAGAAAAAAGAGTTTAAATATATTAGCCTGGAAATGGTTATAAAGCCATCACTAAGGCTCTGGGACTTCAATGAACCACAATGAGAGTCATTATCTACCAAACAAGAAGACTTGGAGCGGTAGTGAATCTTCCCAGGAGTGGCGGCTTGAAGAAGTTTCTCCACGGGTGCAGCCAGGAAACCACAAAACATCTCAGAGCTCAATGAACTACAAACTTCTCAGTCTCCACTAAGACTGATGTTCATTACTCAGAATCTGGAAGATCCCCAACCCTATACTACATTCTATGGACAGATGTGAACAACTCAAGCCCCATTATGTCTAATGGAGCGCAAATATAGCATTTGACAGAAAAAAGACATACTACCAATAATCAAACATGGTGCTGCTTGTGTGATGGTGAAGAAAAGCCCCATTGAAGTTTCAGGACCTGGATGACTTGTATCCATGTATTGTACCCGCAGACTGACACTCCAGGGATCGAGCATACTTGAAAAAAGGTGTGTCTGGTTGAGCTACTTGGTGGAAGGCATGCTATTACAGTATGCATATTCCGGGACAGCCGCTTCCCTGGGAGATAGCTGTATGTTTATAAGCAAGCAATATAAGCGTAGGCAATAAGCCTCATCTCATTTAAGTTACATGCACACGACGTGTTTTGTGGTCCATTTTTTATTTTTTGCGAATCCATTGTAACAGTGCCTAAAACGGACATGAATAGGACATGTTCTATTTTTTTTCGTGGGCTACGGAACCGACATACTGATGTGGAGAGCACACGGTGTGCGGTCCACATTTTTTGTGGACCCATTAAAAAGAATGGATCCGCATCTTATCTGCAAAAAAAAACATAACGGACACGGAAACAAACAACGTTCGTGTGCATGTAGCCTTACTAAAACAATTTGAGGGCCTCCAATTTATTTGTAATCATTTTCTGCTGACCAATCAAAAATTACTTCTTTTTTTTTGCCAAGACTTGGGTCCCCTTACATTTGCAAACAGTGCATTCAATATTAAAGAGACCATCCGAATCAAGACACAAATAAAATCACAATATAACTGGTGAACTGACAGAGCACATAGTACATGGTGCCCTTCTTTTCAACATTTGAGCTGAATATCCACTTATTCCTGGACTCCACTTCTGCCACCCATTATGGCCATGGGCTACTAGAAAATAAGGAAATAAGGACACCATGTAAATTTTCTAGATGTTCCCCAGTTCATATGAATTCTTTAGAATGCCTCTAAAAAAATAGAGAACAGACATCTTCAGATGTTTGAGAACCACTAAAGGCCCTACTGAGACATTAGGGTATGTTTAAGACAATAGACTTTACTACATGTGGAAAGGGTTGATTGCCTTCAGAACCCACCACAATTCTTATATGGACTGACCATCCAGATCTAAGGACTGCACCCACAGATTGGGAATAGCAGAAAGTGTTAATGAGAACGGAAGTGCACAACTGTCATTATTTGGGAAGATTGCAAAGTATATCTAGAGAGAGACTCAAGGAGGATTACTACCATCATTGCTGCTGCCTTTATACAACAACTGGGAGAAGCCTACTGTGTAATATACCTCAGAACTGTGGCTCTTGCTGCTTGTCATTGCCTCCATCATCCTCCACCGTCTGCTCCCCTGCCTTGCGCCCATCTACCTAACATTAATGGCATCCCAGCCACCACCAGGCAGAATTGCAATACTATAGTAAACAGAGACTGTTAAAAAGAGTGGTGCTGTTTCTTAAAAATAAAATAAAAAAATACCAATTTTTTCTATATAACTCTTTTAAATATTCAAAAGCTTGTCAATGTGGCTGAATTAGTGCAATTCCGCCAATATAAGGGGCACTACATTTCTCCACAGTGATGTGAAACGGTGATCTCCAGTTCTTGGAAGTGTTTGGGTTCAGGTGTTGAAGGTGAAACAACCAGGTTTTAAAGTGGTCTTCCAAGTGTTTTATACTAATGATCTATCCTCAGCATAGGTCATCAATATGTGATCGGTAGAGGTCCAGCACCTGGCACCCCTGCCGATCAGCTGTTTGAAGAGCTTGCTGAGCTCTATTGGATGGAGGCTGTGCTTTGTATCACAGCTCAGCCCAGGGGCGGACTGGGAACTAAAAGTGGCCCCATGTTGTAGGCAGGTCCAAATTGATAGAAGATGGGCCAACTAAAGTAGACAGGAACAACAGAAGTAGGCAGGGATAGCAACACCATAGTGCAGGAAAAAATACTGCCACTCTTCCCACAACTATATTCAACTGTATCACAATCATGCGGCTGTTGAGCATAAGATCATTATATACCTGGCCTGCGACCATCAGGAGAGCTTGGGTGGTCCCCCACGTCATCGGTCCACCGGGAAATTTCCTTGTAGGGTCTATGGCCAATCTGCCCCTGGCTCAGGCCCACTCACTTAAATGGGACATGACTGCAACTGAAGAACATGACGTCACTGGGCTAGGAAGAGGCTGCAGTGCACAAAGGGGTTCTGCAGCCTCTGATAACCTATCCCCCCTTTAAGTTTAGGGGAGACGCAAACTTGTCAGTTTTGGTAACTCTCCTAAAATGAATGTAGAAGCCTTCCTATCCTTTGCTCACCTGCCCAGATGTAGCAGAACTCAAGGGGCCTTTGAGGTCGGATTTCCATCTATTAGACAATTATTATATATAAGAAGTCAGGCATTGTATAGGAGTCCTTAACTGAAGTCTACCGAGACATTTGTTGACATGTTTTCCTTGAGCTGTGTAAAGACCCATCATCGGTAAAATATTTTTCTACCTGGCACTTGGCTTATGGCTGACAAGCAATAGAGAATAACAGCAATGACATAGTTATTACTTGTTTAAGCCTTCGGTAAACAGGGGACAAGAAGTCTATCCAAAAAAGAACAATATAGGTATACCAAGTATTATGCCTTATTAAAGATATACGAAGCCCACCAGAAGACAGATCCATATCTCAGAGCAACTTCACGCACAGGTGAGGAGGAAGCAACCAATGTGACTGTCATTACAGCTCCTACCAGGACTGGCAACCAACTGAGTTGTTTCACACTGTGTCAACCATGTGTGCTCAAGGTTTACAGTCTTCTCAATGGAACTCTCGGGTGCATTAGCTTAAAAGATGGTGCAGCGAGCAGCAGGGAGGGTGCAGAACAGAGAAGATGACAGTGGGTGGGTCTGGCCCTTAGAAAGGTAATAGTACTCATAGTCCAATAACAGCCCTTCCTCTGGCGCCGTGCAGTGAATGGAGGGCACACCCTTTCTTCCCTCGGGGCACTCCCAGTTATTGGGGCTCCTGCCTGGTGCTAGTTGGGTTGCCCTTGATGGTGGATGTTTAGCAGGATAAAAGGCAAGAGTGCAGATGCAAAGCCGGTGGTTGGATGGCGGAGTCAATAACCAGGCCCAATTTAGTGATAACATGGAACAGTCTCTTTACTGAGGATGATGAGCGTTGCAGTACAAAGAGCAACAAAGTATATCACAATATGGTTTTCTCCCAATAGCTGTAAATGGGCAGCAACGATGGTAGGAATAGTCCCCGAATCTCCATCTAAACACTTTCCAACCTTTCAAGATGATCACAGGCATGCAAGACTCTCACAATCAGTACTGCAGCTCTGGGGCTGAGGGTCCAGATCATCAAACAAGCTCCCAGTGTGTTATACAGGTCCTTCTAAAAAAAATTGCATATTGTGATAAAGTTCATTATTTTCTGTAATGTACTGATAAACATTAGACTTTCATATATTTTAGATTCATTACACACAACTGAAGTAGTTCAAGCCTTTTATTGTTTTAATATTGATGATTTTGGCATACAGCTCATGAAAACCCCAAATTCCTATCTAAAAAAATGAGCATATCATGAAAAGGTTCTCTAAACGAGCTATTAACCTAATCATCTGAATCAACTAATTACAGTGTACAGGCGTGTGCAGGAAATGGGCTACAGGTGCCGCATTCCCCAGGTCAAGCCACTTTTGAACCAGAAACAGCGGCAGAAGCGCCTGACCTGGGCTACAGAGAAGCAGCACTGGACTGTTGCTCAGTGTTTCAAAGTACTTTTTTCGGATGAAAGCAAATTTTGCATGTCATTCGGAAATCAAGGTGCCAGAGTCTGGAGGAAGACTGGGGAGAGGGAAATGCCAAAATGCCTGAAGTCCAGTGTCAAGTACCCACAGTCAGTGATGGTCTGGGGTGCCATGTCAGCTGCTGGTGTTGGTCCACTGTGTTTTATCAAGGGCAGGGTCAATGCAGCTAGCTATCAGGAGATTTTGGAGCACTTCATGCTTCCATCTGCTGAAATGCTTTATGGAGATGAAGATTTCATTTTTCAGCACGACCTGGCACCTGCTCACAGTGCCAAAACCACTGGTAAATGGTTTACTGACCATGGTATTACTGTGCTCAATTGGCCTGCCAACTCTCCTGACCTGAACTCCATAGAGAATCTGTGGGATATTGGGAAGAGAAAGTCGACAGACGCAAGACCCAACACTCTGGATAAGCTTAAGGCCGCTATCGAAGCATCCTGGGCCTCCATAACACCTCAGCAGTGCCACAGGCTGATTGCCTCCATGCCACGCCACATCGAAACAGTCATTTCTGCAAAAGGATTCCCGACCAAGTATTGAGTGCATAACTGAACATAATTATTTGAAGGTTGACTTTTTTTGTATTAAAAACACTTTTCTTTTATTGGTCGGATGAAATATGCTAATTTTTTTAGATAGGAATTTTGGGTTTTCATGAGCTGTATGCCAAAATCATCAATATTAAAACAATAAAAGGCTTGAACTACTTCAGTTGGTGTGTAATGAATCTAAAATATATGAAAGTCTAATGTTTATCAGTACATTACAGAAAATTATGAACTTTATCACAATATGCAATTTTTTTTAGAAGGACCTGTATAAGTGTGGCGGGTACTCCTAGCAATACCCTCTCCACAGCAGCAAAGTCTTTTGCCATAAATGAGTGTACCTTTGCTAACACGCACGGTAGATTGGATAGCGATCACGGCTTTGTGATCCTAGACCGTCTGTGAATCTCCATTGTCTTTCCTTCAGGGCTGGTCTCCTGGCACAATTCCTGTTTTCTGGCAGCTTCCCACTCCACCGGAATGAGGTCCTTTTCCTGGAGAAAACTGTTCTTTTGTAGCTTTAGCTTCCTTTCTCACAGGCAGAGCAAGACTGACTTGGCTGATCCAATCCAACTACACAGATCCTCCTTCAGAAAAAGCAGGGCCAGCTTCCCTCTGTAGAGTTAGGGCATAATAACTAAACAAGGCTATTTGGGATCAAATAACAGCTTTTGGGATCACATACAAGGCTTAACACAAAGTATTAACTCTTTCAGTACCAAATTAGCTTTTTAGCAGTGATCTTGGTCACATCATTGGTACTGAGTGATACCCGTCACCTATAGGCTCCCATGTTAAGAAACATATACAGCACGTAGGGGCGTAGCTACCATGGAAGCAGGAGAAGCAGATGCCAAGGGGCCTGGGAGGAGAACAAATGGATTTATTTTCAGGTCCCAGGCAGTGATCAGTATAGTGCTCCTAGTCCTAATATTTGTATTACTCACCGCCCTGGTCTTCTTCTCCAGATGCCTGTGCTGAACTAAGTCCTGATAATGCACAGCTTCAGGACGGGGCGTAGGAGTGCACTATTACCTGATGCTGTGCCATGTCAGGTCACAGTGTAGTGAGTAACTAGACACAGTACTGCAGAACGAGCAAAGGCGCATGCAGGAGAAGAGAGGTACGGTAAGATTTTTTTTTTGCCCGATCTGAGGTCTGCATTAAAGCATCCTAGGACCCATTCAAAAATTTGCTGTGGGACCCAGTCAGTTCTAGTTACGCCATGGACCACATGGCTGAATGTACACACTGGGCACTTTCCATGCACACATGGTACACATAGACACTAAGGCAGTGTTCACATTTGCACTGTGCACGCTGCATTATTTTTCTGTCAAAACAACAGATGTCCTGACAGATCCTGTCATAAATCAATAGGGCTGTCAGGCACTGCTGGTACCCATCACACAGCAGACAGTGTCATGGGGTCTGTTATATATGGAAAAGCCTTATCCAGAGCCTTGACTGACAAATCTGGTGATCCATTCTCAGCTACATACATCACACCTTGCTAGGCAGATGGCCATTCAGGAGTCTCAGAAAGCTGGCCTGCAACAGCTGGGAAGACCGACCTGCGCGTTCATACCAACAGACTGAGAATGATTGTGATCAGGTTGTGAAAACGCAGTAAAACTTTATAAAACCAAATAAAAAAAGCTCAAAGCACACATAATAAACAATACGCTGCAGCGTCATTTTCAGAGGACTTCTAAATATTCCACAGGGGGGTGAGGCTCCGGGGGGCCCTGCTTCCCCAGCACCAACCCCAGACTGCCTGCTATTTCCTGAGATTAAAGCACCTTATAGAAAACACTCCGAGAATTTCTCCCTGCGTCTTGCTTTGCGCACCAAGGATCCAGAAATTCTGGGGGGAGGGAGAGATGCTCGAGGGGTGGCACAGAACATGTAATAGAGGCGAGAAGCCTGGATACAGGGTGAAGATCTGCTACTATAGGCAGCTCCATATGTTATATTTCAGAAACACCACTCTTTCCTCTTCGTGTCAGCTCATTGTTTCTGTCTGTTGACCTGGACTTTGCAACGTCAGTACAGGAATGTAGTCAGCATAGAGAATTAGTGTCTGTTATTCTGTATGTATATCTTATCACCCCCCCCCCCCATTACTGCTAATAACCCCTCTACATTGTAGAGCATAGTCCTCTTCCGTAAACCCGTAAATTCAGCTAAGGCCCTCCGTGTCCGTTCCATATGCAGAACTATTCACTTCAATAGGTCCGCAAAAAAAAAAAAACAGAAGTTACTCCGTGTGCATTCTGTTTCCGTATGTCCCTATTTCCGTTCCGCAAAATAATAGAACATGTCCTATTATTGTCCGCTTTACGGAGAAGGATAGTACTGTTCTATGAAAGCCCAGCGTTCCGTTCCGCAAAATACGGAATTCACACGGATGTCATCCGTATTTTTCCCGGATATGTTTTTTGCGGACCGCAAAATACATACGGTCGTGGGCAAGAGACCTAAGTCATATGTGGTTTTAGGAAATGGCATTAGGTATTGTCAGGCTGATTTTCCAGTAATATAGTGATGTCGGAGAGGAGAAAAGACATGTACCTCTATAGAAAAATGCAGATTCAGGAGTGTTTGAAGGAAATCTTTCTTAAAAACAGAAAAAATAAGACTGTGTGCCTGAGCCTTTTTGTTATGTCAGGAAGATTTCCCAACATATAGGTTGGCTGAAAAGTTCCACTACTGTATATACATATACCTATAGGGTTCCACTGTAAAAAAAATAAAAAAAATAAAAAAAATTGGTTATCCCTGCACCAGATTTATCATCTGAGCCACTGAAATAAATCTAGTGCAGGTCTAGACAGCCGATCTTAACTTCTCCATCTGTAGGGTTAGTGTGCTGCTGTATGGCAGCCACGTGCATGGGGCCTAAGAACGTACAATTTGAGTTGACGTTTCCAATAAGGTTATCTCATGAACACAAATCCTTCCCATAATAAAGACACTGATTGCCCCGAACTTGCTTCAGGAGGCTGCCATCAGCCATGCAGTTCTCCCGTACCTGCAGAAAGGTTGTCTTCCATGTAACACAACACATAACAAGAACAAACAGGAGACCCCCTCTGTAGCATGTGAACACAGGCTACTTTCACACTTGCGTTTAACTTTTCCGGTATTGAGATTCGGCAGAGGATCTTAATGCAGCAGGAATCCGCTTCCGTTTTGTCCCTATTCATTGTCAATGGAGACAAAACTGAACAGAACGGAGTGCTCCAAAATGCATTCCGTTCCATTTGGTTGCGTTTGCAACACGCCAGACCTGCAGGGTATAGCGAAGTGAGGTCACGGTTATGGGCACTCGAGGGTTGCTCACTATATTGGAGAACCCTGGGCAGGCATGTGGCAGTGAAGGAGAGGTAGACACGGTTCCTCTGGGGCACACTCTGGATGTAGGGACCAGGCCTGATGGTGGATGAGGTGCCCTGGATGTTATGGGTATTTTGAGTGCCTGGGGCAAGGTCCCTTTTGGATTTGTGACGCCAGTGCCTGTGACGGTGGCACACCGGTTGAGAGTTGGAAGAAGTGAGGTACACAGGTGGTATAGTGAACCAAACGTTGCTTTACTAAACAGTCCAACTTTGTACATCAGATTGTAACACAGTCTTTTAGTTCACAGATTTACAAGCAGGCTTACTCCACAAAATGGCAGGTATTGGTTATGCAAGATACTCAGAGGGTAAATCCACAATGCACTCAGAATCAGGTTGTACCTTTCCTCAGAAATAGCGTACACTGTTCTTTCTAGAACTCCTGTCTGGCTTTCTATCCCAAGGCCCGGATGCCTAAATGGTGGCTTAAATCCTTGGTATATATATATCTTCCTCTCGTATTAAATCCTTGCTTTGCCTTTCTAAGGCATCTGCCCATCAGTGTTACTTATCTTTGCTTGTAATATCCTGACTTGTCTGGTGAAGAACTGTGGGTTTCTCCCAGGAGGTTCTGTCCTGCTACTGGGGTGACTTCAGAGCTAACTAAGGCTCTCTTGGCTTCAGGCAGGCTAGGTCTCCTCACTAGCCTCCTGGTCATAGCTAGCAGCCGGGGCTATCAAGCTGCATGTCAGGAGGAGGCCCTCAGCATATCTCTGGCTGGTGCCTTCTAACTTCTGTCTTCTCAGACTCCTGACTCTGCACATACTAACTCTCCCTGTCTAGGCCTGGACATTTATACTAGGGGCTCCCTATCTCCCTCTAGTGTCTGGGATGTCTAACTACACCCAACTAGGCCTGCTATTGCATCATACAGGGGAACATTGCATATAAAAACACATTAGAACATACATTAAATGCACAATTAAATATGACATTTCTGTCCCTTGTGAGTAGGAGTAACGCGCACACCAATTGACCCTTGTGTAGTGCCCACCCCTACCTAGTGGGACACTACACGTTCCCATGCCATGTGTGGCATGGGATGCGGAGCAAAACTGATCTGGCATGGGGACGGATTCGCTGTAACCCTGGGTTCAGACCTGAGCGTTCTGAAACGAGCACTCTGTATGCGCGATTGTACAGGTGTTTACAATCGCGCATACAGAGACAGGCGTGCACACATTGACGCGCGTTCCCGAATATCTATGTGCGGGAACGCGTGACAAACGCCCAAAAAAAAGCTCAAGAACTTGTTTGAGCGTCGGGCGTTTTACAGCGCGATCGTACGCACTGTAAAACGCCCAGGTGAGAACCATTCCCATAGGGAATCATTGGCTTCTCCTTGTTGAGCGTTTTACAGCGCGTAGGAACAGACCATACAGGCTGCGTTGATCCCCCCTGCTACGGCGGCCTTGCCGGTGCGTCCGCACAGATCCAGGAGGTCGGTTCCCCCGGAGCGCCTGAGTCCGGAGCCGACGCCGAGGGTACGTCGTCGCGTTAGAAGCCCCCCTACGGCCCCTCCGCTGCGGTCTGCGGTGCCGGTGCCCAGTCCGGCGCCCAGACGCAGCGGGAGGAGTGTATCGGCGCGAAGCAGGTATGCGGCTGAGGGGCGGGATGCTGCTGGCCCGGTCTCCCGGGCGGCGCGTGGACGGGAGCGCGGTCAGGCGGGTGTCTCTGCACAGGTGCGGCGTGGTGCGGAGCACTCCATGGCGGCCTTACCTGTTGAGAGGAGGAGCAGCGCGGTCGGGCGGTCCGGTAGCCTGGGCCTTGCATCGGTCGGGATGGAGAGGTCTTCTGCGCCGCGGACGGCGGCTTCCGGTCGGCGGCCTTCCTGCGCTGGGATGGGGGAGCAAGGAGGAACTGATGGGAGCGTGGATGCGTCGCGCCCCCTGGCGGTGGGGCGGCGACATGGCAGCATCGCAGGGACTGTGGCTGGTGCTTGGTACGGCTCGCAGCCCTCCGGTTGTGGGGCCTGGGATTGTGATGGGTGGCAGTGGTGACATTATGCGGCCTGGTGATGAGGCCTGTGCTGCGGTCGATTTAGCGGAGGACGGTCAACTGCAGTTGCAGGGTGACGGAGGGATGTCGCCGTTGGAAGAAGGAGAAGTCGGCCCAAGGGAGGAATTGGCGGCAGGCGCTGTGGATTTTCCTCTGGAGGACGACGCCGTGCCGTGTGGGATGGACGCACTACTGAGGACACCTGGAAGGAGTTCTGCGGCTGCCGGTGACGCGATCCGGGGACGGCCAGGTGAGAGATCGACGGGTCAGAACATTGTTGGGGGGGGTGGGGTTGCTGCTTCTCATGCTGCGGGGGGTTCTGATGTTTTAGTGCGTGATGTGTTGTCCGGCATGTTATCGTTGCTATCAAGGCTGGATACGGGATCTGCTGTGTCCCCGGTGCCGGTTTGGGCTCCGGCGCAGGCGGGGTTATTGGGACAAGGGCCTGTGCGGGGTTTCATGGGGGCGGTCGCGGATGGTGGGGCGGCTGGTGCCCAGGGGTCTGGGGCGGTCGCGGGCGTTAAGGGTGACATGGGTGATGGCGTGCGGTTGGCGGATGCAGCGAAAGGGGAGATTTATGTGTGTTTTGAGGGGCCGCTGGGGGCTCACTTGAAGCAAGAGGTGAAGGATAAGATATGGAAGGATGAATACGTGGAAATTTTTTCGTTGCTTCCGTTAGAGAAATTTAATTTGGATAGGGGTAAGCCAGATGAGAGTAAAAAGGAGGAGGAAGAGAGGAGGCGGTACAGGCTTATCCCGCGTACCTTTCAAAATTGGCTTCAAGCCTTTGCTATTCTGGCTAGCCTTGTTGGGGAAAAGGCGCCTGAGCACTGCTCTGCGCTCTTTTGCTATATGGATGCTATTGGTGAGGCGCATCGGACGTATGGGGGTGTTGCGTGGCTGCGGTATGACGAGCAGTTCCGGCAGCGGAAGGCGGTCAAGCCCAGCATTCGTTGGGACCATAAGGACATTGGTCTGTGGATGCGATTGATGGCGGCACCTAGGATGGGCCCTCAGCCCTTTCGTGGAGCGGCCGGGGGCGCCTCGGCCTCGGAGTCGCATGGGGGCAATAGGAAGGGATGTTGCTGGCAGTACAACGAAGGGCATTGCAGGTTCTTGTCTGATTGCCGGTACAAGCACGAGTGCTCCGGTTGCGGCGGCTCCCATAGCTTGTCGCGGTGTTTCAAGCGCGGCAAGGGTAAGGGACCCGAGGTTGTGCAGAAGAGGGGTGACGCCGGTGAGGGTGGAAGAGATGGAGCCCTATTTAAGGATGTATCCAGATAGGGCGGTGGCGCAGTTGTTGTTGGCGGGGTTTACGGAGGGTTTTGTTATTCCGTGCGGTTCGGGTGCGCCGCAACGGGCGCTCCGGAATTTGTCATCTGCGCTGCGCCATTCGGCGGTTGTGCGAGATAAGATTGAGGGGGAGGTCTCCGCTGGTAGGGTGGTGGGTCCTTTTTCTGTGTGTCCGTTGCCGGATTTGTGGGTTTCTCCTTTGGGCTTAGTCCCTAAGAAGGAGCCTAATAAGTTTCGGCTTATTCATCACTTGTCCTATCCGTTAGGAGGGTCGGTGAATGATGGTATAGCGGACGAGTTGTGTTCTGTTTCGTACACGTCTTTTGATGAGGCAGTACGGCGGGTCCGGCGTTTTGGGCAGGGGGCCCTGCTTGCGAAAACGGACATTGAGGCCGCTTTTCGTTTGTTACCTATTCATCCCGGTAGCGTGCATTTACTTGGTTTTCAGTGGGAGGGCAGTTATTACGTTGATTGTTGTTTGCCGATGGGTTGTGCGATTTCGTGTTCGTTGTTTGAATCGTTCAGTTCCTTTTTGGAGTGGGTGGTGAAGCAGGAGGCGGGGTGGAGTTCGGTTTTGCACTACCTGGATGATTTTTTGTTTTTGGGTCCGGCTGGGTCCAGAGTGTGCGCGGTGTTGTTGCATACGATGGAAAGAGTTGCGGCGCGCTTCGGTATCCCGCTGGCGGCGGATAAGACGGAAGGACCTTCCACGGTTATAAAGTTTTTGGGTATCGAGATTGACAGCGTGGCTATGGAATGTCGTTTGCCTGATAACAAGGTGTCGGATCTGTTGGATGAGGTTGTGTTTTTGCGGAAGGCGAAGAAGGTTCAGCTTAAGCGGGTTCAATCGGTTTTGGGTAAACTGAACTTCGCGTGTCGCATCCTGCCGATGGGGCGGGTTTTTTGTCGTTGTTTGGCGCTTGCGACTGCGGGGGTTACCGCCCCTTTTTATTATTTGCGTTTGCCGGCGGCAGTGAAGGATGATTTGGCGGTGTGGGAGACGTTTTTGGCGGAGTACAATGGGCGGTCTATGTGGATGGAGGCGGGGATTAGTAATGTGGATTTGGAATTATTCTCTGATGCATCGGGTTCGTGTGGATATGGTGTTTTTTGTAAGGGACAATGGAGTGCGGGGGCGTGGCCGGTTGAATGGAGGCAGGCGGGTTTTCTTACTAACTTGGCATTGTTGGAGCTGTTTCCTATTGTTCTGGCTACTGAGTTGTGGGGGGACTGGCTTAGGAACCGGCGTGTTCGTTTCTACTGTGACAATATGGGTGTGGTGCAGGCGATTAATAGCCAGACGGCGAACTCGCCGCCGGTGTTGAATTTACTGAGGCATCTTGTATTGCGGGGTTTGCAGTTGAATGCTTGTTTTGTTGCGGTTCATGTTCCTGGAGTGGATAACTCACTCGCCGATTCCCTTTCTCGTTTTCAGTGGGATCGTTTCCGCGGTTTGGCGCCGGGTGCCGAGTTACAGGGGTTGCCTTGCCCCCAGTGGCTCTGGAGCGTGGCCTTGGGGTGTCGGCAGGCTTGATTAGGCAGTCTCTTAGTAGAGGTACGTGGTCGGCTTACTCATCAGTGTGGGCGTTGTGGGAGGAGTTGGTCGAGCAGGTAGGTTGTGGTAGTTCAGTGGAGGATTTTCGAACGTTATTAGTTTTTTGGGTGGGTCAGTCTTATGCTGCGGGTTTGTCATTCTCGGTTGCATCTAAGAGGGTGGCGGCTGTTGCCTTCTGGTTGCGCTTGCGGGGAATGGCGGATGTGTCAAAAAGTTTTATGGTGCGGCAAGCTTTGAAGGGTTACCGTCGTGGCGCGTTGCGGAAGGATAGTCGTAGACCGGTTTCGTTTGGCGTGTTCCAGATGCTGTGGAAGGTGGCTGAGGCCGTTTGTGTGTCGGCGTATGAAGTGTGTTTGTTTAGGGCGGCTTTTGCGTTGGCCTTTTTCGGGGCTTTTCGTATATCGGAATTGGTTGCAGCTAGTCGCATGGGGGGTGGTGGTTTGTTGTGGGAGGATGTTTGGGTTGTGGACGGTGCTTTGAGATGTCTGCTCCGCAAGTCTAAGACTGATCAGGACGGTAAGGGTGTGGTATTGTGGCTTAGGCCGTTGTTGGGGTCAGTTTTTTGTCCCGTGCGTTGTGTGACGGAGTTTTTGGAGCTGCGTCCTGGCGGTTCAGGTGTGTTGCTGGTTCATAGGGATGGTTCACGGTTGTCGCGTTTCCAATTTGTGGCTGTCTTCAGAAAATGTTTGTCTGCCGCGGGTCTTCCTGCTGCGGATTTTGCGTCTCATTCATTCAGGATTGGGGCCGCGACTGAGGCTTCTAGGTGGGGCTTGGGGGAGGAGGTTATAAAGCGTATCGGGCGCTGGGAGTCCGGTTGTTTTCGGTCATATGTCAGGCCTCATCTGTTGTAGTGTTGCAGGAGAGATTTTGTTTGTGTCTGTTCTTTCTTGTTTGGATTTTGCGGTGTTATTTTGACTATGTTTGTTTCTTTTGCAGGGGCGGTGCCTTGCTTGGCATGGATTTTCGGGCATTCGTATGTCTATTGGGGGGCCTTGCGAGCTGATGTGCGGCGGAACGGGCGTCAATTGGGTTTTCCGATGGAGGATTTGCTGGTCAGGTGGATTGGTTTGAGGGGGCTTCTCTGGGGGCGCGTTTTGCCCGAGATCCATACCAACGTGCTGTTAGATCGCCCGCCTGATATCTTAGTTCTCCATGCGGGGGGAAATGATTTGGGGGTTCGGCGGTCCCGTGATGTGATACGGGATATTAAGTTGGACGTTTTGCGTTTGATGTCGGATTTTCCGGATTTGCTGGTGGTGTGGTCAGAGGTTGTTGCGAGGAGCAGTTGGCGGTTTGCCAGGTCGGTAGAGCGGCTCAATAAGGCGCGGGCCAAGTTGAACAAGGAGGTGGGACGTTTTGTTCGCAGACAGGGTGGTCTGGTGGTTCGACACCGGGAATTGGAGGCTGCTTCGCCTCAATTCTTGAGATCCGATGGTGTGCATCTTAACGATGTAGGGATTGATATGTGGGCGTTGGGCATTCAGGAGGGTCTGGAGACGGCCCTGAGGGTGTGGCGGGACGCCCACAGGTGAGGTGTCATCGGTGGTCGTCTGGTGGCTGATTGATATGGGATCCTGGGGGAGCAATACAATGGTTTAAGAGATGCAGGACATGTTGGAGCCTGTATCTCATGTGGATGGTGATTGCCGAGGATGGGGCTCCTGTTTGGGCTAAAAGGCCTACAGGAGGAGATACATGGATACTTCAAGGATTTGGTGCCCTTGGGTCGGTGAGTGCGGCCAAGGGTAACCTTGAAGTATAAGGAGAGATGTTTAAGGAAGATACCGCTTGTTTGGGTTGCCCTCCAGGATCCTTGTTACGGTACAGTGGCTCATAAGGTTGAAGTATGTGTTAAAATGCTTGTTAGTATTATTGTTATTATTATTATTGTGTGTGTATAATAAAGTTGGCCGTAATGGTCATTTTACCAAACCAAGAAGGTTTCAGTGTGGTTATTGGATTGGTGGGGGTTTGGTAAGGCTAGCCGGAGGATAATTCTTCCATCCTAGTAAGTCATAATAGCAATGGAACGAGGCGCAGACATAGTGGAGTGCGTCTTGACTTAGGGGGAAGACCGCAGGCTAGGAAGGGGTTACTGGGAGGAAGTGTGTTGGGGGTGAGGTTCAGGTCAATGGGGAGGAGTAGCAATTTCGCGGGCAGTATATAGGTTGGGGGTGGAGTTTGTGAGGCAGTTGGCAGTGTTAGCTAGAGTGTTTCCCGCCCTCCCGCCCTTGTTTTGGAAAGGGGGGTATAAGTGACAACGGTGGACTGGTGGCTGATTGATATGGGATCCTGGGGGAGCAATACAATGGTTTAAGAGATGCAGGACATGTTGGAGCCTGTATCTCATGTGGATGGTGATTGCCGAGGATGGGGCTCCTGTTTGGGCTAAAAGGCCTACAGGAGGAGATACATGGATACTTCAAGGATTTGGTGCCCTTGGGTCGGTGAGTGCGGCCAAGGGTAACCTTGAAGTATAAGGAGAGATGTTTAAGGAAGATACCGCTTGTTTGGGTTGCCCTCCAGGATCCTTGTTACGGTACAGTGGCTCATAAGGTTGAAGTATGTGTTAAAATGCTTGTTAGTATTATTGTTATTATTATTATTGTGTGTGTATAATAAAGTTGGCCGTAATGGTCATTTTACCAAACCAAGAAGGTTTCAGTGTGGTTATTGGATTGGTGGGGGTTTGGTAAGGCTAGCCGGAGGATAATTCTTCCATCCTAGTAAGTCACGTATTTTATTTCTGTGTATGTTCCGTTTTTTTTGCGGATCCGCAATTTGCGGACCACATAACACATACGGTCGTGGTCATGTAGCATGAGTCTTTTTTTAACATTAGTCCCGTTAAAATAATGAAATTCAGAGCGGACTTTGTTAACCATCAAATGCAGGTATTTATCAGCCAGAGAAACAAAAACTCCCTTCCGCATTCCAAATAGTCCTTTCTGGAAGTTATCTTTCCAATCTGCCATCAACACGTTTCTTAATAGGAAGGCCCACACCCTGACCGCCGTCTCTTCAAAGAACCATTTACTTTCCCAGTGCAGGACTTGAAACAGGTTGTTTGTGAAAGAGAAAGTGATGACATGGACTGGAATTATATTATCTACTAATCTAGTATGTTTTAGTCTCTGTTTAGTCTTAAAGGGTTATTCTGGTTATATAAAGTTATCGCCTATACACAGGATAAGGCCTCTTTCACACGACCGTATGGCTTTTTCAGTGTTTTGCGGTCTGTTTTTTACGGATCCGTTGTTCCGTTTTTTTGTTGTTTTTGTTGTGTTTCCATTTCTTTTCTGTTTTTCCGTTCCGTTTTTCCATATGGCATATACAGTATACAGTAATTACATAGAAAAATTGGGCTGGGCATAACATTTTCAATAGAAGGTTCCGCAAAAACAGAACGGATACAGAAGACATACGGATTCATTTCCGTATGTGTTCAGTTTTTTTTGCGGACCCATTGACTTGAATGGAGCCACGGAATGTGATTTGCGGGCAATAATAGGACATGTTCTATCTTTCAACAGAACGGAAATACGGAAACGGAATGCATACGGAGTACATTTAGTTTTTTGGGCGGAACCATTGAAATTAATGGTTCCGTATATGGACCGTATACAGAACACAGAAAACGGCCCGTAAACAGAACAAAAAAACGGTTGTGTAAAAGAGGCTTAAGCGATAACTATCACATCTCATCTATCCTGAGGATAGGTCATCAATAAGCAGGCAACAACTTTAATGGTTCTGGACCTTTTAAAATGACTGGTCTCTTTCCTTCAGGGACACTGTAATGACAAAGTTGGCAGCTGTAGCCTTATAGAGAAAGGTTCTCTTGACTTGGGCCTAGCTTGAACATGTAGGTCTGTACAGTAGCTCTGCTCTGCTATGAATCCTCTTACTAACCACAGGGGCGGACCAAGTCTATCACCCTGGTAACCCGACCAGTCTGCCAATATAAACCATATAAACCAGGCATTGCTATTAGGTATCCATAGTACATAAGGAAATGTGTTTTAACAACAAATCACAACATTTAACTTAGTAACATTAAATTAACCTTTTTAGCAATTAACCCTTCGCAATCATCCTCTGGGGGCTAATCCTTGCTTCAGCACTCTCCCAGGCTGTGCAATGAATGGAGTGTGCAACTTTCCCTTCCTTTGGGGCACACCCTAGACTTCTGGGTTCTTCTGCCTGGTGGTGCCCTTGTGTCACCGCCAGATCTCTGAGAAGCTCTGACAGACGTTCTTCAGTACCTCTTGCTTGAGGTTCTTTTGTTTTGGTTTCGTTTTGTCATCTCGTTTCCCTCTCTCAGCCCATACTGCATCACTTTGCGGTTTATACAACTTCCTGGATTGTGCTCACTGCTAGATGCTGCAACTGCTGGTTCCTCAAATAAGTCTGTTCCTTTATTTGTGTTTTCCTGTTGGCTTGATCCTAGGTGACCCTGACTCCCTCCGTATTAAGTGTAGGGAGGCGGTGGTCGTGTCCCCTCACTATTATAGGGTTTTCAGGTGTCACACAGTCTAGGTACGAGGGCATGCAATTATCTATCATAAAGATCTTTGCATGGGCTGAGCAGTCAGGGAGAGCTCTAGGGCTTTTATAGGGCTCACCCTTATGTTCCTTAGTTTGGGATCAAGCCAGTCGGATCTTTATTTGTATCTTCTAGTTTTCTGCAACACCATCCGTGACACCTTAATGTTAAAAAAAAGAGGAGCAGGGTGCAAGGCACAAGAACAGGAGGTAGCTGATGATGATTGGGTATAGAGACCAATGACCAGGCTGGCTTGATTACAGCAAAATAACTGAACTCAAGAGAGATGATAGGAGTTACAGTACAAATACATGCAGTAGGCACAGTCTGAAGTACAGTACCTAAAGTATTTCACACATAGGTTTTTCCCAAAAGGCTGTGTATAGATGATGATCATCCCTGAGTCTCCCTCTATAGATACCAGCAATCTTCCCAAATGACCAAAGGCGTCTTCAATATCTCTCTGAAATGCCCAGCAGCGGGTGCAGTCTTAGATCAGACGGAGAGTCTATCTTAGTAGTGTGATGGGTGCCAGAAGCAAAAAAACACAGATCATCAGTAGTAAAGTCTAAAGCCATATGTGGATGTTACCTTTGCTGACTTAGTCCAAGAGCAGCCCTCATGGTCCTCAACTAACTATAATATTTTAATACTTTTTTCTCTCAGATGCAGTTCCCAGCAAAGTTGCTTTTAGTAACATAGTAACATAGTACATAAGGCCGAAAAAAAGAAATCTGTCCATCCAGGTTGGCCTGTTATCCCCACTTAATGGAGTTCTCTGGGATTTTTATATTGATGGGCCTATCCTCAGGACTCCCACCTCATGCCGATCAGCTATTTGAGGAAGTCACGGCACTCACCGGAGCTCTGGGTCCCGGAAAACCCCTTTAAGTGTTGCTTCCGGGGGAGGAGGGGAAGACTTTCATAGTCTTATTGAGAAGCAATGATCAATTTAATGCCTATGTGGATTTCTCAATATATCATTGGTTTCCACAGATCGATTCTCATATAAATTACAATAACTAGACTACAAAAATGATCACTGGAGCAGCATATTTCACTATTGCAAGGAATACGCTGATAGGAAAGTATGAATACAAAGATTCTTATGCGATTGACTTAAGGGAAATGGGTTATAATTTATCAAAGCAATTTCGAGTCACAGCCCTTTGTGTAATACATGGTATACGGGATAAAGAGCAGACGACCTTCTTAGTATCCTGCTCGCCGGTTACATCTATGATGGTGCAGGCCCCATTATTGTTTCGGGATTTAGCAAAAACTGCAGAGCTCTGCCAGGATTTAGCAATAATTGTTCGGCATGGATGTATGGAGCCGAGATATATTACCCATAAATCCTAGCTGGAACAGCCGCCGCGACAAAGCCTTCTCTTATGTAGGCCTTTTATGTCTGCAGGTGCGTTTTCCTGGCCAAACTATTGTGTTCCAAAGAGTCAATTTCGGCGTGTCTGTTTATACTGAGATCAGAGACCGTGCTATTATTCCAGATATAATGGCGCTTAACCAGCAACCTGTGCTCTCCATAGGGAACGCTATTAAACCCTACAATGAAATGTAATGTGCCCGTCCTGTAGTTATGAAATGGCACAATGGACGTGACTGAAGATGCAGAAAGGCTTTGCTACGCAAAACAAACAACGGGATGTGAAATCTATCGGGGCAATTAGCGAAATCCCATGTGAAGAAAATAAGTTTTAAAGAGGAGATAATTAAAGGGCATCTATCAGCAGATTTGTACCTATGAAACTGGCTGACCAGTTACATGTGCACTTGGCAGCTGAAGGCATCTGTGTTAGTCCCATGTTCATATGTGTCCGCTTTGCTGAGAAAAATGATGATTTAATATATGCAAATGAGGCTCCAGGAGCAACAGGGGTGTTGCCATTACTCCAAGCGACTCTGCTCTCTCTGCAACTGCCAGATCCTCTGCAGTTTGATTGACAGGGCCCCACAGCGCAAAGAATAGCGCTGGAGAAAGGGGGTTAGTATACAATGTTTTTTCATTTAATGCAGTTTTAGGACTTGTCAGAGATTATGTTGGACAACCCCTTTAAGGACTGTGCAGGATTAAATGGATTCTCTGAAACTTTTTAAAATCAGCAGGGAGCTGGGGGCACTGTTAAATAGAAAAATAAGCCTTATGTCCCGCTGCTCCCAAGCTACTGCTCTGATCCCTGCTGGGCCTGCAGCAGTCACAAGCAGTTCATTGTTCACCTCACGCTGCAGCCAATCACTGGCCTCAGCACTGATGTGCCGTTTATTTACACAAGGTCTCATGACCTATGAGATCACTTCTGGTGGTGCAGGAGCAGAGAACAGGGTTTTTATAATACAATGCCCTCTGTTCCCTGCCTAATTAAAAAAAATATCAGATAACCCCTTTAACCTTGTAACATCCCAGAGTGGTGTTACCACTTCTGCACCCTGCTACTGTCTATATTGGTCTAACCTCATGTCATCTTGTGTATTTATTCCAGGTCCCCTACAATGTGCATTTCTATTTTGTTATGCAAATGTTATGTTAACATGTCATGTGCCTGCTTCACTGGCAGGTGGCAGCAAACACGGCAGAGCTGTATGTAGATAGAATAGAACGTACCATTCCATTCTAAACCCCCTCTGGAGGGAAGTGGGCGAGTCCTACTTCCTGCAGGAAGGGTGGGGCAGAAGTTCTAGTTAGTCTAGCTGACCCACAGCTAGGGGAAGGGTGTACAGGGGCATGTCTCTTCTGGACGTGCTCATGCCAGCCAGAGCACCCTAAGCTCTGCTGGGCATGAAGGCCAAAGCTTGAAGCCTCAGTAGCCAGAAGGAAAGTTCCATGGCATAACCATCAGTCCGACTACAAAGAGAAGTGCAGCCTACAGAAGGAGCTGAGTTGTACAGCCAGCCTGTCAGTACAGCAGAGTCAGAGAGAAACAGATATAGCAGAGTGGAGTTTTCCTGCCAGTTTCATGCTAAAGCCTGCTGAAACCCAGACAAAGCCTGTAAACCGTTTTGGAGAATGTTTATGCAAATTAAAGCTGCCATTGAACTTCATCTCATGGTCTGGACTCAAGTTATTCTTTTATCCCTCAATTATTCCCCCTATTTATTGCTTCGCAGCCAAAGCCTGGGGTCCAGCAGTGTCCAGGTAGGAGCACCGTGACACACATAAAGAGACATTTTAGGCCGCACTATACCACTCTGCATTTCCTACACCTGGGATGCGTTATATAGAAGGCCTTAGGGGGAGATGCCCATTGCAACCTGCCTATAGCAGAGCCATTTATACAATGCATCTAAAAACAGCCCAGTGTACTGGCGTTAAAAACATTAGCAAACATACTGATGGTGCACATGTAATTATAGACCATATGCAAATAAAGCCACAAGTCCCCATCAAGGCAAGTGCTCAGGCTCTCCCTGCCCCACGCCCTCTTGGATTTTCTTCATCTGGGGAAGAGTTTACATTTGCTGCCCTGAATCTGTTAACCCTGGCTAAAGCAGAATGGTTTGTTGGTCTGTACTGTATATATATATAAAAATTACACATATATAGACTATATATAAAAATACATATGCAGTATTAGACAGTATACTGTATATTGCAGTTTGTGACTTTTTGAACATTATTGTGCCTAAACAACTAGGGTATGGTGTGGACAGGGCCATTCACGATCATTCACACCAGTTTCGGGAAGCAGTTGGCACCAGATACTATATAGTGGATGGAGCCAATGCAGAAGGCGGTTGCCCGAAACAGCTGAATGGTGAGGGTGCTGGGCGTCAGACCCCGTGATCCTAAGGGTAGGTCATCACTATCTTAGTGTCCAGGAAAGCCCCTTCAATACGGTTTTCTACTGGTCAGCATATACAAATGAGCAATAAGCATTCCTGTATGAGACCTCATGCACTGTACAGCGGCACATGGTAATGTGTCATGGAGTTATTCACCTCTCAAAACAGAACCCCTTGGAAAAAATACCACCATAATACGGCATTCATTGCGGCATGCCAAATCCTTCCAAATTAATCTTACTCAAAACCTTATGTATGAAATCAGAGGCATACAGAACTATGGCAGAGGCCCGATAGGTGCCCTATAGGACTCCGTACAACTCGTAGAGAGTCATAATACAGCTATTTATATGCGGTCTAATTATGACATAAGAGGCAATTAAACACATCACAGTATGACTTTTTTATTGGTCCAAAGCCAAAGAAAATCAAGAACAAACTAAAGCAGCCCATTGCTGATGTGAGTGTGAAGCACCGAGTGGCAAAGCGAGGGGTGGACTGGCAAGACATGTTCCTCAAGTGCTGGGTGCCAGGGGTTTACCAACAAACCATTCTGCTTTAGCCAGGGTTAACAGATTCAGGGCAGCAAATGTAAACTCTTCCCCAGATGAAGAAAATCCAAGCTACTCCATCGAAGCACCATGAGAAATGTTTGAGTACACAGATTTCTGTGCAAAACTCAAATTCTTTTGCAAATATAGCTAATGCCGAAAAGTCGTCCATATGTAGGCTTCATCATTTTGTGACCCTTCTCGGAATTGGATTACACTGAAGTGGGCACACTGGGTAATGATAGCTCCTGGTGGTATCGCTACCATACATCTACAGTACATGGTGGCACTCATTGGGTGAGAATTAATCTCGTTTATATGACTTCAGCTGCAAGTATTTTAGAAGGTCATTTATTATCCCCCACTATAATAAAGTGCTGGTTATCGGCAATGTATTGCCTGCAGAGCGCTGCCAGCGTTTTCCATGTACCCCGTCATCCTTAGGCCTTGTTCACACGAATGTGTGCGCCCCGTGGCCGTGCTGCGGCCCTCAAATTGCGGTCTGCAATGCACCGGCACCGACCGTGGCCCAGACGCATGGGGATCGCGGGCCCATTCACTTGAATCACATCTGTTCCGCAGAAAAGATAAAGCATGATCTATCTTTTTGCGGTGCAGGGGCACGGAACGGAACCCCAGGAAGCACTCCGTAGTCCTTCCGTAGTGTTCCGTTCCGTGCTTCCGTTCCACATCTCCGGATTTGCGGACCCATTGAAGTGAATGGGTGCGCATCCGTCATGCGGAATGCACAAGGAACGGTGCCCGTGTATTGCAGATCCACAAATGCGGGCCGCAATACGGCAGCGGGCAGCACACATTCGTGTGAATGAGCCCTTGAACTGAGGTACAATGTCAATATGGCAACCAAATTGGAGAAGATGTAAGTTCTAATGAAAGCCAGAAAGACAGCAGGACAGTAACGAGCAGAGCTATAAATGCTAGCAGATAAAAGGGATCCAGGGTAGGGAGTCTATTAAAAGGTCACTCATGAGACCCCCCTTAGAGTATTGTGTTCCATGACAATGTACTGACACAAATTGTTATCCTCTATTATAATGATCTGTGAGCATGATAAAACGTAATAATAATTCCATAAAACAAGTTAAAATCTATTTTTTGGATGTC